>NC_086327.1:137770616-137950616 GCF_036172605.1 Pelobates fuscus
TCTAAATTGGTTATTGCTAAAATATTTATATTCGTTTAAAATCTCCTAGTTACAAACTATCAAACAAAACACCACAAGTTACACATTATCCCTATGACTGCGATCTGTCGGACTGATAAGCTGTCCATAGTATACGCTACGTAAAGAGAAATATACTCAAAGCGTATTCACTAAACTGTGCGTTACCACAAATTCCGAGTGACTTCAAAGTTATTTTCTATTTTTAGACCAGAATAGGAATTCTATCCAAAAGGAAGAACGTTTCTCCAGACTGAATTTATTTCTGCAGTTTTTGGCCTAAAATATTTAATTCGGTTTTAATTCACATCAATTCTTTAGTTAAAACCCTGATGTGCGTGTTCTCAGAGCTCCATTCTAGAGCTGTGCGTGGACTTCTAAGACTTTATTATATTCCGAGCCCATGAGAATATTATTCATGATCTAGGGATCTGTTGTGACAGAAGGAGTTCCTCTTGATATAGTGCTGTTCTGTTTTGTGAGCGAAGTATTTGTTCTGCTTCATTGTCACCATTTGTTTAAAGTTTGTTGAAATGTTAGAAGATGATAGATAGACCTCAGCGTGTTAGCAGATGATGCAAACATCAAAGCTCTATAAGTTGTATATTATATCTGATCAGTAGACATTTTTCACCCATATCACAAAATAAAGTGTACAAATAAATCTACACAAACTATCATTAGCACTATTGAATTGTCACAGAGTATAACCATAACACGCAGAGTTTGGGCTAGCAAGGAACAGACTAATGGAATATAAACGTCTTACCGGGCCTTAGAGTGGCCGGACTTAACGTTAGACAGAGAAAAGCGTAGTCCAAATATGAACCAAGGTGCGGGTAACGGCGAGACAGTGAAAACGAGAACTAGCCAGAGTCAGGTACACGGTAAATATCAGAAGGGCAAACAAGACAGGCAAAGGAAATATAGCCAAACTCAATACCAGAATACCATACAAATTACTAGGAACGCACTAAAGGGTACTGGGAACAGAAACCACAATAGGGCACAGCATCTAGGGCCAGGTAAGTTTAAATACTTTTTTTGTTTTTAATTTGATTGGTCCACATCATGCCTGCGTAAATGTGGGCACGGAATGACGTGGGCCAATGGGAGCCGACCGCAATGTTAGATTCCCATTTCCCCTTTAAGAATGTGCTTGCGATGCGAGTAGCATTCCCAATACTGTATGGGCCGCGCACCCGATCAGACTGTTCGGCATGCGCGGCCCGCCAGGAGCAAGGAGGCTCAACTGAAGGCAGGAGTGCTCGAGCCACATGCGGCTAGTTCAGAGAACCCCTGCCAGCACGTGGACCAAGTAAGTACCGTTTCATGATTAAAACATGCCAATAAATCATTGAAGGGTTATCCAAGCTACAAAGCCAGGAGATGCCAGGAGTTACCTGGGCCCGGTTTCCTGGTAGTGACGCAAACCATTAAGTAACGATTTGCCCTCTTGCTTGGATCCTCGCTGGGCTAAAAGGCTCTTTCTTCTACTCAGACAGGTTCTGCAGAGGTCAATCCAGTTGCCATTTATCGGCTAAGTGCATCAGATGACCCCTCTCAACCGATGAATGACACACAGTGTAAAAAAACTAATTGCAGAGAATTGGCATTAGCCAGCCTAGAACAATTATTGGTGCCCATTTGGAGATAGGCCCCCAGCAGCAGCAGATGGGTTAAAATCTGTACGTGCAAAATTATTATTATTATTATTATTATTATTATTATTATTATTATGACCACTTCAATTCACTGTAATGGTTATGGCGCTTGGAGTAACCCACTCCTTTTTAAAGGTTCAGCCCTTGAACCGCAAGAAGTCATTTCCAGTACTCTAGACATACTCAGCCTCCTCGTTGACCTTGGCTTCTCCTGTGAAGGTTACGTAGAGCATTTTATGATAAGAAGCATCTCTTACCGAGTTTCTTTCCCAATTTCACCTGAAGCAAAAAAAAAAAAAATAATAATCATGTCCTCAACAAAATCCACTTTAAACATGCGTGTAATTGATGATTCTGTCGGCTGTTAACTTTCCCAGCAAGGGAACCAGGAACATACTTGAACAAAAGATTGATATCTTGATGCATAATTTATACGTAACCAAATAAATAAGATAAATCTTTTCACTTTAACTTTATAGCCCACCGGGAATACGATAAACTACCAATGTGGACGGACATTGCAGTAAGAAAGCCATTCCCGCTGTGCTTTTCCTTTTAAATTATTATTTTATGGGGTTTTGTTTTTGTGAGTTGTTTTTGTTTTTTTCTTAAATAAAACGATTCAACCTTCCGGGAGCTGGCAACAAAATAAAAATAGAATTTTAAAACGGATCAGTCGTCTGGAATATTTGTTTCATTTAACGTACTGAACATTTAGGCATTCCTATATTTTATATTTTTAACTTACATACAGTTAATAGCTTTGGATATTTTAGTTAAGGCTTTAGAGCTTTTTTGTAGCTGCGCCACGTGCGTCGTTATGTCTTTACAATATAAATGTTATATGTTTAACTAGTTACCTGAGGTTTTTTTCCGCCCAAACTTTTATTTAAAAAGGAAAGGATACATTTTTTTGTTTACCAAAATTAACACAAAACACTGGATTTTCCGGAGTATATTAGCAATTCAGTGTCTGGAAGAGGATTCTTTTTTGTATGAAAACAGCAAAAGTGGTAACAGCCCTGAATTGTAGCAGAGCTTAGTCCAACATAAACGATAATAGGGTCTGACCACTCCTGACCAACAAATCTAAAATGACCAAATCAGTAAAGCACTTCTCACCAGGGGATGCAGACAATGTCATCCTTGGTGGCTGAAGAAGAACCAGAAGAAGGTGAAATGTTGCCATCTTCAGTGTTCCATAAAGAAGGTTGGAAGTAAGACGTTCTGGACTGTTTTGTATGTTTTGGAATTGATTGCTGGAACTTGTAGGACTGGGGTCTGTCCACACATGTTAATCATTTAATTATCGTTCTCTTACTCAATGGATGACAGTAGGTGATTATTAACAAAGCCACACAGGAGGTAGATGCATGCAATCCAATATAATTAAAGGAATTAAGTTTCAAACACAGCATCTCTGGTTAAAACTAGTGGGTTTCCCAGGTACGTTGGGTCAGACTCTACTGTTGACAGCGATAAATCTGGGGCAAAATATTACAATTTATGTAATGTTAAAACAGTGGGCAGACTCATACCTCCCAAGATAGTGGGTTACACGTGTGGGATAGAGGATGGCGAGAGCCAAATTGAGTGCGGCGATGGTTAGTTAGGCCAGACAAACATTTCCAGAAAGAAAACACGTGTTCCATGTTACATGTGTCATTAATATGATTTTCAGCTTCCTGGCAAACAGCTCTGAATAACCTGGAAAGTTCATAGAGGGCAAATGAAATTCCTTGTATTTACCATTTGTTATCTCGTTATTTGTAAGAGAGGTGCAGTCTATTTTTACATAACGATTACTGTATAATTTTCATTCTGCATTTATCCAGCGCGATATGACAAATCAATGACCCTGAAATTGTTTTATTAGTCTATATAAGTGTTATTTATATCCATAAATATGCAGGTCATGGATGGCTGCCCCTAAATTACCCTGATTAACTGATAATTCACCTCCGATCCTCTCCTAATGATGCCGGTATGTGAGTGAGATTTGCTGCAGTTAATATTTTGTATTTTGCATGACGGAGGGTGAGCGATCGATAGTTTTTTATTACAAATTTTCACCAGATTCGTTGGTGATCAAGATTTCATTAATTCCTTAATGATATTCGTACTTTGCAAAATTTTGTTTGACAGATCACATATTAATTCTGAGCAGGCTGAAAGGGTTCCTGTAAAATTATGGCAGGAGTCCTCAATGTTAAACAAAGAAAATGAGACCAAATTGCCTTTCACATTTTATATCCAAATTGGGTTGTTAAATAAAGTCACACTTCACAATAGTTCAAAGTCACTTTGGCGATCGTAGCCATATTATCTTGGGCATGCCACGCCACCACGAACGTATTAAAATAAATTCAAATTGATTTATTTGTAGACTTTTTCAGAACTGGGTGCAGACTAATAGCTATCACTCAGTCACCAAAAATATCACCTTATTTATCAGCTTCAAAAGAAACGTTATTTTGTCTCTGCCAAGAACTGAACCTAAAACCCTAAGGTTTGAAACAGTATCGGAAAACCTAAACATACTTCATCAGACTAACGTCATTCGCTAAAGTTGGGAATTTGAAAGTGAATTTAAAGTTTAAGCCAGAATAGTTAAATTACAAACATTCTCAACCAGTTTCTAGTTCTGCCATTTTGTTGTAATATTTGAGATTTGAGACTTTGAATTCGTGTTAATTCACATTATGAGTGAATAACCCTAAGGTGAGTTGGCTTCAGAGTGGCTGGTGAGATAAGGTTCCACTTCACTATTTTGTTATTTTTGGGTCATTATTCATTTTTGATTCTGTCAGGAACGGCTTTAAAGGGAATGCCCAGTAGAATGAGTTATTCATATTCTCCTGGTGTGAAATCAATTAATCAGAATCCCGGCAGCAGATAAATCTCTCGTAGTGAATACTCACACAGAATGAATCATTTCTAAGCAGCCCAAATAAAGCGACAATCATTTGGTGAGGAGAGGATCGGAATAGTGGGGGAAGACTGGGGCATCATGACTGGAGATGTAGGCGGTTTTGACCAAGGCATGGCATCCAGTGGGGTTAAGTGGGTAAAGCCCAATAAGTCAAAGGGGGCAGCTCCACAATATCTTTAAACTTCACCAGCCACCAGTGGTCAGAAGTACTCAGAACGAGGACTGAACGGGCACACTTGAGAACCAAAGAAGGTTTTTGCGAATAGGTGTCGCATTAAACAAGAGGAAGACTTTGTCAGCACAAAACTAACACCGCAATATTATAGATTTATTACGTTCATCCATATTTAGCTGTTAAACTTCCCAGAGCTGTTTGGACCCCTTACAGAAGATGACCGATGTATCTTGTCGGTAGAGATTCAGCCACCTGCGGAGACCTGTGATTTCAAAGTGACAGTCAATGCACTCTGCCAGTAGCTGCCTATT
The DNA here is from genome assembly GCF_036172605.1 of Pelobates fuscus. NCBI lineage: Eukaryota > Metazoa > Chordata > Amphibia > Anura > Pelobatidae > Pelobates > Pelobates fuscus. The sequence goes on from NC_086327.1 coordinate 137,775,717, forward strand.
ATACAGTTCTGTCTTCACAGATTGCACAAGCCCGCGTCTGATCATAGTTTGCAAACATCAACTGCTCTTCATTGATTCGCTACAATTTGTCCGTATATTCCATTCTGAGTGCGTTACATGTAGCTGTTTCAGATTGATGTAGTGTATTTTAAAATGTCCTAGATTAAATAGACACTCCGAGCTCCACTACAAGTTATTGTATTATGGCCGCTTTATCGCAGTGGTTATGGTGCTAGGAAACTATGTGCAGTCCCTCTGGTTTTTGTCAATTATGTTCTAGTGTTTAAAAAAACAAAAAAACAAGAACTCAAGGAATCCCCAGCCCACAAATAAAAACCCCACTTCTCCCACCCCAAAATATTTATACAGGTTAGATAATGTATAGATAATACATTCAAAATACTGTAAAATTAAAATAAAACAATAAAGCGTACAAATATTCACCTTTGAACGTGTTCCTTGCGGTTCAAATGTAAATGAAAAATAACCGAATGAAAAAGAGGTAAAGCCATGGTATATGCTTTATTTTAACGTGTATATTGTAACTATTTAATATTCCTTTAAACTCTTTATGTCGAGAGTGAGCCTTGCGGAGCTCACTAACCTCGGGTGTAAGGGGTTAATATCTCCTCAATTATTTATTTGAAAGCAATTCGATTTACGTAATGGGGGGTAGAATAATCAGTCTGATGAAATGCTCTTAATCCATTTCTAGGTGACCGGTTCTTCTTAATGAATATCCCACTCAATAGACCAACACAGTCTATAAATTTCCCTTCCGTTCCCTCTCAATCCCAGATTGTCTATGCCTCATTTCATAGAGAAAAACGGCAAGGCTAGCAATCAATTTGTGATCATGTACCGCCATCTCCTGGTCATTTTTAAAAATACATCAAATATTTTGCAATTGCATAATTTATATGTATAAAATTCCTAATATAAAAATAAATATATAAAAAATGGCAATAGGATCGCACCTGCCCAGGGTCCGCTTTGCATCACTGGGAGTGTGGGAGAGAGCTTTAAAACGATGGTTCAGTGGCACAATTCTTTGTCTGATGAGGTCTCTGTAGAAGTTTAACTACCACTGGAACTATTCCTAATACCACTATTAAAAAAAAAAAGGTTAAAATGCAAAAAAATAAAATCTTTCTTGATGCATAAACTGCAATACAGTTCCATTAGATTAGGCAAACCCTTTAAATCTAATTTATTATATTCCACTATAATCAAGCCCAGTTTATTGAATTTACAGACAAGTTTCTGAAAGTAAGTGAAATCCATAATTTTACTGTTATTACTTGCATAAATATTTTTCAGTGACAAAGGTGAAATTTCCTTTTGTGAAGTTTCATCAACCGTAATTAAGTTCTATTTTTGAAACAGTCAAGAAGATAGAAAAACAAGAGAGATTATTTTTACTGCGTCAAAGTGTTCTTAAATACAAAACGATTTGCAGATACATGAATAATATAGGCTGCAAATCTTAAGTCACCTGTTATCAATAGCTTCTTGTGAACTCTTTGATAACTTTATTTTAATTTATTTTAATCCTAATAATCTCTCTACTTTGAATCAGTGTCCTTCATTACATTTATCTAACAACGTCTAATGTGGGCCATTTATGGGTATCCAAGGTAACCAGTAATGGGCGAGAGTGGAGACGTGATTGAGAAACATTCTCTTCTTAATGAGAAAAAAATAGACTTTCTACCAATACTTCATTATACGAGCTCCGAGACTAATTTAATGCGCAGCTCAGAGTTTTTGTGGTTGCAAACTGAAAATTAGATTTCACTTTACAGTCAACAGTATTTCACTAAAGCAAAACTTACATAACAGACGGTTCTAAGATCCAAATAGACAGATACTGGAATGTTACAAATATCTCTAACCGGATATCCCAGCGTTTTATTACAGACTACACTCCTGAGAATTCTTCAAATAACAATATTCTTCTCATCTACATTTCCCATGTTGTCCAATCAGCATTTAGGATCGTGGAGCTAAGGTTTCCCAATGCCGCTCTAATATCATTGATTAAGGAGAATTGTGTGCAACCATTTTCTTATTCAGTTTTAGAGCAAAGTTCTTTAACCCCTTAAGGACACATGACATGTGTGACATGTCATGATTCCATTTTATTCCAGAAGTTTGGTTTTTAAGGGGTTAAAGGGACACTATAGTCACCAGTACAATTACAGTTTAATGTATTTGTTCTCATGAGTATAATCATTCCCTTCAGGCATTTTCATGCAAACTACGAAAAGGCAGTGTTTACACTGCCCCCTAGGGACACCTCCAGTAGCCACTCCTCAGATGGCCACTGGAGGTGCTTCCTGGGGCAATGCTGCAGAGTAGGCAGCACTGCCATTCACCGTCTCCATGCTCTGCATGGAGATGCTGTATTTTCCTCATAGAGATGCATTGTTTTAATGCATCTCTATGAGAAAGTGCTAATTAGCCAAAATGTGTTTGGCCCCGCCCCCACCCTGCCTCCTTGTTGATTTCAGCCAATCCGATTGACTAAAAATCATAAAATCTGTTGATGTCACCAAGTAGGCGGGCCAGGGGTGGGACCCATGGAGTGCTGGAAATAAGGTACGTTTTAACACCTTCTAAGGGGATCATGGAGGGGGCAAGCCACCTAAATGGTGGGTTAAACACTATAGGGTCTAGAATGCATGTTTGTGTTACTGACCCTATAGTCTTCCATTAATTTCAATACAGCAGAAAAAAATAGAAAAATCTATTGGTTTGAGTTAATTTATTATGGTACAGAATTTTCTTAATTTGAAAACTAATTTCCAAGAACAATAGCTGTGTTTTGTTGAATAAAACTGCCCTTTACCCAAAACCCTCCCACTGTCTCTCATGCTATGGGTATATGAGCTAGAAGGTTAAAGGGTCGCTAAAAGCAGGGCCGGCACAACCATGAGGCAGCACAGGGTTCATTAGTCTGGGGGTGCAAGGTGACCGGCAGGAGGGGAGCACAGAGCATTCTGTTTATTATAATTTAATGTGTGGATATAGCCCAGGCATCATGAGGAGATTAAGTCACATGCTAAATAGTAGTGTAGAAAGGTAAGTGAGTTTCTACTTACCTCCACTGCTGTATTCACCACAATACCCGCTGCACTAGCAGAGAACGAAGAACTGTCCCTTCCTTCTCTCTTCACTGCTCGCCATGTTGTTTTCTCTACTTTTTCTCATGTGATTTTGCAGCACATTGATTGACCCATTTTTGCACTTTTTTTGTTTGTTTTTTTGGATTTGGTTCCCCAAGCACAATGCAGCCGAGCTAAACCGGCACCGAACCAAATACCGGGTGTCCTGGATAATTTATCATCTTTGGAAAATATGATTCAGCAGAACCGAAATGTCTTGCTGTGCGCACACCTAGCATCGCAGAACGATGAGGTTGAATTGTCTGTATTTAATAGAAATGTATCTGTTCATTATTAGTAGTTTTGCCATATAAGAGGTAGCTGAGGCACTGTGCCATTTTTGCATGGCACTCGCACGTTCAAGCTTTTATCACATTCCCGCGCTAAATTATAATTTATAATAAGACATTATTTCTGCCTCATATTTTCCTCTGTCTCCCGCTGTGATTGTTTGCTGATTCTACAAAGTGTAAAGATTGCTGTACCATTAACGCTGACCTACGTCTGGGTTGTGTTAACATATATTAAAATTGGATCATCAGTTTTCAAGCTATTTTTAATAACTCATTTCCACTATGACATTCTATTTCTCGAGCCTAAAATATTATTTCCTGGTGTGTATGTTTCTTCCTCTTCCCGTGACGATGCTCATTTCATGTCTTTTTAAATCTTTTCCAATAGTTTTTTTTACAACTGATGGAGGAATCACGGGGAGGAAGGGATCTTGATAAATATCCAGAATATGCCTTGAACATGATGAGCCCCAGGGCATGCAGGTTAAGCCCCAGGGCATGCAGGTTAAAGTCCAATATAAAAATGGGCAGATATGAAAACATAAAACCGTGCAACACAACACTTTGTCTTTTTAAATAAATATATATATTTTTATGTTTATTCTAACCAGATATGAGTATTCATTATTCACCTATGAAGAAATATAGGTAAATTGTATAAGTATATGAATAAATACATTTCTTTTAAAAAAAACATAATAATTTATGGTAGGGTAACTAGGAATTTACTGGGGGGGGGGGACATCTCTGGCGGCGAACCCCCTCTTTCCATCGGGGTGTCCACCACAGGGTAGTCAGGGCTTTGTGGTAGGATAGTTTGGGAATTAAGATGGAGTAGTCAGGTATTTACAGTAGAATAGTTTGGGAATTAAGGTGGCTTAGCCAGGGTTTTACAGTAAGATAATTCGGGATTTAAGGTGGGGTAGCCAGGGCTTTACGGCAGGATAATTCGTGATTTCAGGTGGGGTAGTCAGGGCTCTATGGTAGGACAAATAAATACAATAAAAAAGGCTGCGCACAAATATAAAATCCAATGGTTAAACAAAAAAGGAGAGAGATAGTCCAGCTATTGTGTCCTTACAAGTGTCCTTGGATGTTGAGGTCTTCTACTTGTATAGTGGTATCACTTGATATGAAAGATAAAAAGGAACAAGGAACAACCAATGGTGTAGTACGTAAAATTCAGGTATAGGTGTGAAAAGAAATAGTATAAAACTCACATTTACCAGAGCTAATATCCAGCTCTGGAGTGAAGTGCGTACAGCGGTTTAATCCCCGCTTATGGGATATAAGGCAGGTTCCTCTCCGTGAGTGGTTTTCGATTCTCGGAATAAAAAGAAGAAACAGCCGATAGTGCTCACTGTGTGGCAATTTGAATAAGAATAATAAAATAAATTTTTTGTACTTACAAAATAAGAGCAGGCACACTGCTCTTTGATGACAGCTTGGGTGGATTGATCCCCACCTAAGGATTTCTTTGAGTACAGGAAACTTCCAGGGGTATTCAAGGTTTTTTATAAAACCAGTAAAAAAAGATAAAAATAACAATAAAAAGCCAGGGTAAAATAGAAATTATGTGTCTATAAAAAAGATAATTGGCACAAACAAATGACCAAATAATACTTTAATATATAAAACACAATATATAAATATCCATAACGCGTTTCGTCACTCAAGGACTTTTTCAAATGGAATAACATGTTTAACCTGGCAGGTAGATATTATATAGGAACATAATTATTTGAATTTTGGCGCCAAAACTTGGTCCATCCAATCAGAATTAAAAGCACGTTTAAAACTTAAAATACGTTAATAACTTAATAAAAGCTTAGTTTATAATATAGCAACATGATTCTAATTAATAAAAATCAAAAACGAGGGTGAAAAAGTATAGATTTAAACGTTTCAAAATTGTCACATGACCGGCATCACTTCCTCATTTCGGAAGTGTAGCCGCAATGCTCAATGGGAAATGTAGTTCAATTTGGCCGTGAGCGTTTAAAATTTTAAATTACATTAGATCACTTAATGGAAGCTCTTTTTATAATATAGCAACATGGTTCTGAATGATATAATTCAAAAACGAGGGTAAGAAAGTGTGGATTTAAAAGTTTAAAAGTTTTAAAATGGTCACATGACCGGCGTCACTTCCGGTTTTCGGAAGCATAGCCGCAATGCTCTGTGGGAAATGTAGTACAATTTGGCCGCGAGCAACGGCCGTTTCCCATTACATTAAAATTTAAACATGTATTTACCCATATTCGTTTGTTGCTAATTCAGAGATAGATTTTAAAAAACGAAAATGCCAAATATTATTTTTGAACAGTAAAAAGTGGTCACATGATTTTCGGCAATAGAGGCCGAATTGTATTATGGGAAATGTAGTTAAAAGATTGAAAATTAAGAGGCAAATACCCAAAGGGGACTAATAAAATAAGGGGAATAAAATAGGAAGAGAACATAAATACATATAATTAAAGGAACAAATACACCTTATATTAAAAAGGGCCAATACTGATAAAATGGACAGATTAAATAAAAAGTTGGGTGATTTGCAGGTAACAATAAGACCAGGATATATGTAAATAAAATATGTAAATAAAATAAATAACAATAAAATCTTGCTTTAAAGGTACAGGCATCAAATTATATAAATATTTATAAAAAATTATGTAAGTCAAAATCTGCATTGAGGCCATGGGGTATAAGAGTCTGAAGTTTATACACCCATTCCATCTCTGTTTTACCAAGTAACTTTTTTATATCACCTCCACGCCAGGAGGTAGAACATTTTTTTATACCAACACATTTTAATAGGCGTGGGTCTTTATTGTGCATAATGAAATGTTTGGATACTGTATGGTTTAGGTATCCATTTTTAATATTTCTGCAATGTTCGCTCAGTCTTATCTTTAGGCACCTTGTGGTCATCCCCACATATTGGAGGCCACATGGGCACTCGAGCAGATAGATAACATTTTTAGTATTGCAGCATATAAAATCATAAATATCATACACTTTTTTGGTTTGATTAGACATGAATTTTGTAACTTTGGATGAAATAACATGATCCACAGTTTTACACACAATACATAATTTGCATCTGTAAAAACCTTTAGTCTGAGGGAAAAAGGATAAATTTTTGGGAGGAGATTTTTTAGTAAAATTTGTAGTTAAAATTGATTTAAAATTGGGTGCTCCTCTAAAAACAATATTTGGGTGAGCGGGTATAATGGGATTGAGTACCTCATCGTGTTTTAGTATGTGCCAGTGTTTTTTTATTATTTTTTTGACATCGTTACTTTTATTATTAAAATTAAAAATAACTGGAAGTGATATATTTTCATTATTTTCTTTGTTTTTGTATATCAAAAGTTCATTTCGTTCCTTTTGTTTTACTGTATTAATTGTGGTATTTAGATCTAATTCTGAGTATTTTTTTTCCATAAATTTGTTTTTTAAAACCTCTGCTTGTTCATTAAAATCTATGAGTTCAGAACAGTTTCTACGGAGGCGTAAAAACTGACTCTTAGGAGCACTCTCTAACCAAGGCTTATAGTGGCAGCTGGATTTGTCTATCACTGTGTTTACACATACTTTTTTGAAGAAAGTTTTTGTCTGGAGTTGGCCTTCTTTAATAAAAATATTAAGATCTAAAAAATTGATGGATTGTTTGCTAAATTCATGGGTAAGGATTATGCCTCTATTGTTGGTATTTAAATGATTGATAAAATCAATAAGATGTTTTTCTGGTCCATCCCAGATAAAAAAAAGGTCGTCTATGTATCTAAAATAAGAGACCAGGTTTGCCCGCCAGATATGATTACCCCAGATGGCTTCATTTTCCCAGTCAGCCATGAACAAATTGGCATAACTGGGGGCAAACCTGGTCCCCATGGCAGTACCTCTCCTTTGTAGATAAAAAGAGTCTAAAAACCAAAAATAATTATTTTTTAAAATAATATTGATACCTTCTATTATAAAATCGATTTGGATACCAGGAATCCTAGCTTCTTGGGTTAAAATTTCCTTTATAGCTTGGCAACCAATATCATGGGGGATAATGGTGTAAAGCGATAGGAAGACGAAGTGGAAGACGTGAACAAAAGAGTGGAAAGATAACAACACCCTCCACTAATTCTTGTAACGGCATTTTTAATCTCTCACAAAAAGTTTTATCAGCTGCACAACTGTCTGTTTTAAGTAAGGGTCTTAAATTTGCCCCCACTTCCTCTTTTAATTCTTTTCAAGCTTTTCTTGATATAAATAAATTTACCAGGAAGGCTACACTGAAAAGATTTTTTATAAGCAAAAATGATGAAGAACATGCTCCATCTACGCTACCCTCATCTTTTGACACAACAAATAGTCCTTTTCTAAATACGCACCTTAGAGAAAAATCTAAGTTTTATCCATCCCATTTTAAATCAGCCCCCCTGATTTTATTTGAAAAACTTGTCCTTAAAGATTTAGAAAAAATTAAATACAAAAAATACGACCCAAATAATCTCACAAACATTGAGAGACAAGCAATTAGAGAACTCCAAAAAGACCAAGATATTGTCATTAAATCAGCTGACAAAGGGGGTGGAGTAGTTATCCAATCAAGTGAAATGTACATAAATGAAGCTCATAGGCAATTAAAAGACGAAAATGTATACGAGCAACTTTTAACTGATCCCATTAAGAATATCCAAATTATTTTACTTAAATTTTTAAACAAGGGCCTAGATTTAAAAATTTTAAACAAACATGAATTTAATTTTTTAAATAATAAATTTCCTATTACCCCTGTTATTTATTTTCTTCCTAAAATTCATAAAAATGAAGAACATCCCCCAGGTAGACCTATCGTCTCTGGGATAGGATCACTTTTAAGTAACCTCTCACAATATATTGACACCTTACTCCAACCTTCGGTAAAACTTATGAAATCGTACCTAAAAGACTCCATGTCACTTTTAAATTTTTTAAATGATTTTACCTGGAATAATAATTTTATACTAGTCACTTGTGATGTCCAATCGCTTTACACCATTATCCCCCATGATATTGGTTGCCAAGCTATAAAGGAAATTTTAACCCAAGAAGCTAGGATTCCTGGTATCCAAATCGATTTTATAATAGAAGGTATCAATATTATTTTAAAAAATAATTATTTTTGGTTTTTAGACTCTTTTTATCTACAAAGGAGAGGTACTGCCATGGGGACCAGGTTTGCCCCCAGTTATGCCAATTTGTTCATGGCTGACTGGGAAAATGAAGCCATCTGGGGTAATCATATCTGGCGGGCAAACCTGGTCTCTTATTTTAGATACATAGACGACCTTTTTTTTATCTGGGATGGACCAGAAAAACATCTTATTGATTTTATCAATCATTTAAATACCAACAATAGAGGCATAATCCTTACCCATGAATTTAGCAAACAATCCATCAATTTTTTAGATCTTAATATTTTTATTAAAGAAGGCCAACTCCAGACAAAAACTTTCTTCAAAAAAGTATGTGTAAACACAGTGATAGACAAATCCAGTTGCCACTATAAGCCTTGGTTAGAGAGTGCTCCTAAGAGTCAGTTTTTACGCCTCCGTAGAAACTGTTCTGAACTCATAGATTTTAATGAACAAGCAGAGGTTTTAAAAAACAAATTTATGGAAAAAAAATACTCAGAATTAGATCTAAATACCACAATTAATACAGTAAAACAAAAGGAACGAAATGAACTTTTGATATACAAAAACAAAGAAAATAATGAAAATATATCACTTCCAGTTATTTTTAATTTTAATAATAAAAGTAACGATGTCAAAAAAATAATAAAAAAACACTGGCACATACTAAAACACGATGAGGTACTCAATCCCATTATACCCGCTCACCCAAATATTGTTTTTAGAGGAGCACCCAATTTTAAATCAATTTTAACTACAAATTTTACTAAAAAATCTCCTCACAAAAATTTATCCTTTTTCCCTCAGACTAAAGGTTTTTACAGATGCAAATTATGTATTGTGTGTAAAACTGTGGATCATGTTATTTCATCCAAAGTTACAAAATTCATGTCTAATCAAACCAAAAAAGTGTATGATATTTATGATTTTATATGCTGCAATACTAAAAATGTTATCTATCTGCTCGAGTGCCCATGTGGCCTCCAATATGTGGGGATGACCACAAGGTGCCTAAAGATAAGACTGAGCGAACATTGCAGAAATATTAAAAATGGATACCTAAACCATACAGTATCCAAACATTTCATTATGCACAATAAAGACCCACGCCTATTAAAATGTGTTGGTATAAAAAAATGTTCTACCTCCTGGCGTGGAGGTGATATAAAAAAGTTACTTGGTAAAACAGAGATGGAATGGGTGTATAAACTTCAGACTCTTATACCCCATGGCCTCAATGCAGATTTTGACTTACATAATTTTTTATAAATATTTATATAATTTGATGCCTGTACCTTTAAAGCAAGATTTTATTGTTATTTATTTTATTTACATATTTTATTTACATATATCCTGGTCTTATTGTTACCTGCAAATCACCCAACTTTTTATTTAATCTGTCCATTTTATCAGTATTGGCCCTTTTTAATATAAGGTGTATTTGTTCCTTTAATTATATGTATTTATGTTCTCTTCCTATTTTATTCCCCTTATTTTATTAGTCCCCTTTGGGTATTTGCCTCTTAATTTTCAATCTTTTAACTACATTTCCCATAATACAATTCGGCCTCTATTGCCGAAAATCATGTGACCACTTTTTACTGTTCAAAAATAATATTTGGCATTTTCGTTTTTTAAAATCTATCTCTGAATTAGCAACAAACGAATATGGGTAAATACATGTTTAAATTTTAATGTAATGGGAAACGGCCGTTGCTCGCGGCCAAATTGTACTACATTTCCCACAGAGCATTGCGGCTATGCTTCCGAAAACCGGAAGTGACGCCGGTCATGTGACCATTTTAAAACTTTTAAACTTTTAAATCCACACTTTCTTACCCTCGTTTTTGAATTATATCATTCAGAACCATGTTGCTATATTATAAAAAGAGCTTCCATTAAGTGATCTAATGTAATTTAAAATTTTAAACGCTCACGGCCAAATTGAACTACATTTCCCATTGAGCATTGCGGCTACACTTCCGAAATGAGGAAGTGATGCCGGTCATGTGACAATTTTGAAACGTTTAAATCTATACTTTTTCACCCTCGTTTTTGATTTTTATTAATTAGAATCATGTTGCTATATTATAAACTAAGCTTTTATTAAGTTATTAACGTATTTTAAGTTTTAAACGTGCTTTTAATTCTGATTGGATGGACCAAGTTTTGGCGCCAAAATTCAAATAATTATGTTCCTATATAATATCTACCTGCCAGGTTAAACATGTTATTCCATTTGAAAAAGTCCTTGAGTGACGAAACGCGTTATGGATATTTATATATTGTGTTTTATATATTAAAGTATTATTTGGTCATTTGTTTGTGCCAATTATCTTTTTTATAGACACATAATTTCTATTTTACCCTGGCTTTTTATTGTTATTTTTATCTTTTTTTACTGGTTTTATAAAAAACCTTGAATACCCCTGGAAGTTTCCTGTACTCAAAGAAATCCTTAGGTGGGGATCAATCCACCCAAGCTGTCATCAAAGAGCAGTGTGCCTGCTCTTATTTTGTAAGTACAAAAAATTTATTTTATTATTCTTATTCAAATTGCCACACAGTGAGCACTATCGGCTGTTTCTTCTTTTTATTCCGAGAATCGAAAACCACTCACGGAGAGGAACCTGCCTTATATCCCATAAGCGGGGATTAAACCGCTGTACGCACTTCACTCCAGAGCTGGATATTAGCTCTGGTAAATGTGAGTTTTATACTATTTCTTTTCACACCTATACCTGAATTTTACGTACTACACCATTGGTTGTTCCTTGTTCCTTTTTATCTTTCATATCAAGTGATACCACTATACAAGTAGAAGACCTCAACATCCAAGGACACTTGTAAGGACACAATAGCTGGACTATCTCTCTCCTTTTTTGTTTAACCATTGGATTTTATATTTGTGCGCAGCCTTTTTTATTGTATTTATTTATCTTATTTCAAAGGGTTTGAGGGATTCCCTTTTTTAAGGTTGCTGCCATAAGTTATCTAGCGCTGTCTTATTCTTTTTATTTATTATCATCTCTATGGTAGGACAGTTTGGGATTTCAGGTGAGGTAGCCAGGGCTTTACGGTAGGATAGTTTGGGATTTAAGGTGGGGTAGTCAGGGGCCAGGCTTTATGGTAGGATAGTTTGGGATTTAAGATGGGGTAATCAGGGCTTTACGGAAGGATAATTCAGGATTTAAGGTGGGGTAGTCAGGGCTTCACGGTTGGATAATTCGGGATTTAAGATGGGGTAATCAGGGCTTTACGGTAGGATAATTTGGGATTTAAGGTGGGGTAGTCAGGGGTTCACGGTAGGATAATTCGGGATTTAAAGTGGGGTAAACAGGGCTTTATGGTAAGATAGTTTGGGATTTAAGGTGGGGTAGTCTGGGTTTTACGGTAGGATAGGTGGATAATTTGGGATTTAAGGTGGGGTAAACAGGGCTTTATGGTCGGATAATCTCGGATTTAAGGTGGGGTAGTCTGGGCTTTACAGTACGATAGTTCTGTATTTAAGGTGGGGTAGTCTGGGCTTTATGATAGGATAGTTCGGGATTTAAGGTGGGGTAGCCAGGGCTTTACGGTAGGATAATTTGGGATTTAAGGTGGGGTAGCCAGGGCTTTACGGTAGGATAATTTGGGATTTAAGATGGGGTAGTCAGGGCTTCACGGTAGGATAATTTGGGATTTAAGGTGGGGTAGCCAGGGCTTTACGGTAGGATAGTTCGGGATTTAAGGTGGGGTAGTCAGGGCTTTACGGTAGGATACTTTGGGATTTAAGGTGGGGTAGTCAGGGCTTTAGGGTAGGATAGTTTGGGATTTAAGGTGGGGTAGTCAGGGCTTTACGGTAGGATAGTTTGGGATTTAAGGTGGGGTAGTCAGGGCTTTACGGTAGGATAGTTTGGGATTTAAGGTGGGGTACTCAGGGCTTTACAGTAGGATAGTTTGGGATTTAAGGTGGGGTAGTCAGGGCTTTACGGTAGGATAGTTTGGGATTTAAGGTGGGGTAGTCAGGGCTTTACGGTAGGATAATTTGGGATTTAAGATGGGGTAGTCAGGGCTTCACGGTAGGATAATTTGGGATTTAAGGTGGGGTAGCCAGGGCTTTACGGTAGGATAGTTCGGGTTTTTAGGGTGGGTAGTCAGGGCTTTACGGTAGGATAGTTTGGGATTTAAGGTGGGGTAGTCAGGGCTTTACGGTAGGATAGTTTGGGATTTAAGGTGGGGTAGTCAGGGCTTTACGGTAGGATAGTTTGGGATTTAAGGTGGGGTAGTCAGGGCTTTACAGTACGATAGTTCTGTATTTAAGGTGGGGTAGTCTGGGCTTTATGATAGGATAGTTCGGGATTTAAGGTGGGGTAGCCAGGGCTTTACGGTAGGATAATTTGGGATTTAAGGTGGGGTAGCCAGGGCTTTACGGTAGGATAATTTGGGATTTAAGATGGGGTAGTCAGGGCTTCACGGTAGGATAATTTGGGATTTAAGGTGGGGTAGCCAGGGCTTTACGGTAGGATAGTTCGGGATTTAAGGTGGGGTAGTCAGGGCTTTACGGTAGGATAGTTTGGGATTTAAGGTGGGGTAGTCAGGGCTTTACGGTAGGATAGTTTGGGATTTAAGGTGGGGTAGTCAGGGCTTTACGGTAGGATAGTTTGGGATTTAAGGTGGGGTAGTCAGGGCTTTACGGTAGGATAGTTTGGGATTTAAGGTGGGGTACTCAGGGCTTTACAGTAGGATAGTTTGGGATTTAAGGTGGGGTAGTCAGGGCTTTACGGTAGGATAGTTGGGGATTTAAGGTGGGGTAGTCAGGGCTTTACGGTAGGACAGTTTGGGATTTAAGGTGGGGTAGTCAGGGCTTTACGGTAGGATAGTTTGGGATTTAAGGTGGGGTAGTCAGGGCTTTACGGTAGGATAGTTTGGGATTTAAGATGGGGTAGTCAGGGCTTTACAGTAGGATTGTTTGGGATTTAAGGTGGGGTAGTCAGGGCTTTACGGTAGGACAGTTTGGGATTTAAGGTGGGGTAGTCAGGGCTTTACGGTAGGATGGTTTGGGATTTAAGGTGGGGTAGTCAGGGCTTTACGGTAGGATAGTTTGGGATTTACGGTGGGGTAGTCAGGGCTTTACGGTAGGATAGTTTGGGATTTAAGGTGGGGTAGTCAGGGCTTTACAGTAGGATAGTTTGGGATTTAAGATGGGGTAGTCAGGGCTTTACAGTAGGATTGTTTGGGATTTAAGGTGGGGTAGTCAGGGCTTTACGGTAGGATAGTTTGGGATTTAAGGTGGGGTAGTCAGGGCTTTACGGTAGGATAGTTTGGGATTTAAGGTGGGGTAGTCAGGGCTTTACGGTAGGATAGTTTGGGATTTACGGTGGGGTAGTCAGGGCTTCACGGTAGGATAATTCTGGATTTAAGGTGGTGTAGCCAGGGCTTTATGAAAGGATAGTTTGGGATTTAAGGTGGGGTAGTCAGGGCTTTACAGTAGGATAGTTCTGGATTTAAGGTGGGGTAGTCAAGGCTTTACGGTAGGATAGTTTGGGATTTAAGGTGGGTTAGTCAGGGCTTTACGGTAGGATAGTTTGGGATTTAAGGTGAGGTAGTCAGGGCTTTACGGTAGGATAGTTTAGGATTTAAGGTGGGGTAGTCAGGGCTTTACGGTAGGGTAGTTCGGGATTTAAGGTGGGGTAGCCAGGGCTTTACGGTAGGATAGTTTGGGATTTAAGGTGGGGTAGTCAGGGCTTTACGGTAGGGTAGTTCGGGATTAAAGGTGGGGTAGCCAGGGCTTTACGGTAGGATAGTTTGGGATTTAAGGTGGGGTAGTCTGGGCTTTATGATAGGATAGGTGGGGTAGTGCTGACCTTGACAACTGACCTGTGTAAATCATTATAAGCTTTCGCTGTGGTTTCTAAGTTTATCGTTTTATAATGTCTGGTATACGCAAAGTTATATCTATGTTGTGTTCCTTTCTTCCTCTGAAATATTTGTGGTTGCGATAAGAAAGTTCCTTCCATCCGTATAGCTAGGTGTGTGATGGGACCCTTTAATTCTTTATAAGACTAGAATTTCTAATCCCCCTTCTCCCCACTCTTTTCCCTCCCCTCGCTCTGCAGTTATAATTATCCTGTTGATATAATGATTTAACCATACAAGTGAACTGACTATAGTTTCACATATTTCCATATTGAATAGACACCAATTGTTACTGTCATCCCTTATAGCTGAGAGTCTTTTCTATTTGGCCGAGTATATCTTTATAGCTTATATAAACGAGATATCATATTTATTAACCCTATCAACCATTTTATTTTATTCCATATTAATTCTAATTTTCATTCTTTATTTATTTTATTTTATTTTTATGTATGCTTTATTGTGTCCAGCTATTCTATCCATACATTGTTCACCTATCTGTACACAATCAGACTATAGATATACTTTTATACCTCAGTTGGGGGCCCCCACCGAGGTCAGGTATTTTTTCCCCTCTTTTTACGTAGTGTCCCAGCTATGGTAACACACATTTAAGGTGCGGATCTCGATCTTATAGCATCCTTATTCTTATTGCCCCAATAATAACCTTTCTCTTATATGCATCATTGTATGTTTTTAGTACTGTATTAATGTGATCGGTTTATAATTTTTAACAATTAATTTTTGATGTGATTTGACACATTTTGATATGCCACAGCCCCCACGCCAGTTTGCAACATGCTGCTTCATTTTTCTGATACTGTTGCAACATACCTGGCTTGAGGCGCTTTGGTAATCATGTGTGTGTATCATTTTGGCGAGACTTTTAGTTTGTATTGCTGTGTCTGCAGATCTAAATTTCTTATATTTGTTCATTTAATTTTTATTTATTGTGCACACGAGACTGGCAATCTAGGAGTCACTGTGGGAGAGGCAACAGGTTCAGCAATATTTTGTGATTTATGATTTTATTTTATTAAAGAATTGTCTGATAAAACAAGGCCTTTTCTGAGCTGACTTACTTACTAAGGAGCGCACATATATGTCATTTTGTTTTGAGTTTTGGTCTCTTTAAAGTTGCTTATACATACTTGTATGTTGCTGCCCTAATCAAATGATATTCTTTTGGTTACCAGTGATCTATTTCCTGACCTGTGTAAATACCTGCTGACAATTCAAAGGCAAACAGTTAAATCCACTAACATAACAAACAGTTAGATAGACAGGAACAGACAGAGAGAGATGCACAATCAGTTGACTGGGATCCAAATGAATAAATTAACTAGATAGTTTAAAGTTATGTTTTTATTATTAAATCCTGGCTTCCTCTCATTAGTAAGCCGGTTTGCATGGGCCTTTTGCCTTTTCTTATTTGCAAATTGTTTTCTGGTTTTTATATCCCAATTGTACGTCACTGCAGAATATGAAGTCACAATATAAGTAAAAATAGGATTATTCTACTCATTGGTATTGGTCAGCAAGTATCATTTATTTCCATTATACAGTGCACGGGGTTGTATTGGAACCTGTGTCTTGATAAACTAGGTGTCTGCTACGGCGTAACGAGTCATATAAACCTATTCATATAAACACAAGGTATGCACATAGCTGCAAGCACGCACTCATATAAATCTATACTTAGCAGAGACGAAGCTAAGATTCCGTTTGATCTGATATCTCTTAGTCTGAATGTTTAAAGAGACTGTGACATGTTCCCACTGTGTTATCCTATAATTATGTGAAGTAGCGAGGAAGATGTCCAATTATTTATCTCGTATAATGTAGCACAGAGGAGCGTATTCTGCACCTGAGTTTAATTTACATTCTAGACCTTGGCGAGTATTGAGATGAGCTGGCTGGTAGCATTTAATAAGGGAAAGACTAGCACTGAAAATTGAGAGGAAAAGAAACATCCTCTATCAATAAACGTTTCATCTCAATCTATCCCGACATATAAAGGTTTATAGAAGGAGGGGGATTAGCAAGATCCTATTTCCAGCATTTCACAGGAATTGCTAAGAAATACTTGGCTCAGCTTATTGGATTCCTACATCAAGATTGAGAGGTCCTGTTAAATGACGTCTATATATCTCGTCATTAGCTAAGATCGGAATAAAACCAAGCCACCATAACATCTATCACTTAGTATGTTCGATACAGAGACATATCGCTAAAGTGTACCTGCTGTCATAGATATATATAGTCCATGGCATAGATATATATAGTCCATGGCATAGATATATATAGTCCATGGCATAGATATATATAGTCCATGGCATAGATATATAGTCCATGGCATAGATATATATATATAGTCCATGGCATAGATATATATAGTCCATGGCATAGATATATATAGTCCATGGCATAGATATATATAGTCCATGGCATAGATATATATAGTCCATGGCATAGATAGATATAGTCCATGGCATAGATATATAGTCCATGGCATAGATATATATATAGTCCATGGCATAGATATATAGTCCATGGCATAGATATATATAGTCCATGGCATAGATATATATAGTCCATGGCATAGATATATATAGTCCATGGCATAGATATATATATATATATAGTCCATGGCATAGATATATATAGTCCATGGCATAGATATATAGTCCATGGCATAGATATATATATAGTCCATGGCATAGATAGATATAGTCCATGGCATAGATATATAGTCCATGGCATAGATATATATAGTCCATGGCATAGATATATATAGTCCATGGCATAGATATATATAGTCCATGGCATAGCTATATATAGTCCATGGCATAGATATATATAGTCCATGGCATAGATATATATAGTCCATGGCATAGATATATATATAGTCCATGGCATAGATATACATAGTCCATGGCATAGATATATATAGTCCATGGCATAGATATACATAGTCCATGGCATAGATATATATATAGTCCATGGCATAGATATATATAGTCCATGGCATAGATATATATAGTCCATGGCATAGATATATATAGTCCATGGCATAGATATATAGTCCATGGCATAGATATATATAGTCCATGGCATAGATATATATATAGTCCATGGCATAGATATATATAGTCCATGGCATAGATATATAGTCCATGGCATAGATATATATAGTCCATGGCATAGATATATATATAGTCCATGGCATAGATATATATAGTCCATGGCATAGATATATATAGTCCATGGCATAGATATATATAGTCCATGGCATAGCTATATATAGTCCATGGCATAGATAGATATAGTCCATGGCATAGATATATATATAGTCCATGGCATAGATATATATAGTCCATGGCATAGATATATAGTCCATGGCATAGATATATATAGTCCATGGCATAGCTATATATAGTCCATGGCATAGATAGATATAGTCCATGGCATAGATATATATATAGTCCATGGCATAGATATATATAGT
Organism: Pelobates fuscus; assembly: GCF_036172605.1. Lineage (NCBI taxonomy): Eukaryota > Metazoa > Chordata > Amphibia > Anura > Pelobatidae > Pelobates > Pelobates fuscus. The sequence continues at coordinate 137,793,757 of NC_086327.1, forward strand.
CCATGGCATAGATATATAGTCCATGGCATAGATATATATAGTCCATGGCATAGATATATATATAGTCCATGACATAGATATATATAGTCCATGGCATAGATATACATAGTCCATGGCATAGATATATATAGTCCATGGCATAGATATACATAGTCCATGGCATAGATATATATAGTCCATGGCATAGATATATAGTCCATGGCATAGATATATATATAGTCCATGGCATAGATATATATAGTCCATGGCATAGATATATATAGTCCATGGCATAGATATATATAGTCCATGGCATAGATATATATAGTCCATGGCATAGATATATATAGTCCATGGCATAGATATATATAGTCCATGGCATAGATATATATAGTCCATGGCATAGATAGATATAGTCCATGGCATAGATATATATAGTCCATGGCATAGATATATATAGTCCATGGCATAGATATATATAGTCCATGGCATAGATATATATAGTCCATGGCATAGATAGATATAGTCCATGGCATAGATATATAGTCCATGGCATAGATATATATAGTCCATGACATAGATATATAGTCCATGGCATAGATATATATAGTCCATGGCATAGATATATATAGTCCATGGCATAGATATATAGTCCATGGCATAGATATATATAGTCCATGGCATAGATATATATAGTCCATGGCATAGATATATAGTCCATGGCATAGATATATATATAGTCCATGGCATAGATATATATAGTCCATGGCATAGATATATATAGTCCATGGCATAGATATATATAGTCCATGGCATAGATATATAGTCCATGGCATAGATATATATAGTCCATGGCATAGATATATATAGTCCATGGCATAGATATATATAGTCCATGGCATAGATATATATAGTCCATGGCATAGATATATAGTCCATGGCATAGATATATATATAGTCCATGGCATAGATATATATAGTCCATGGCATAGATATATAGTCCATGGCATAGATATATATATAGTCCATGGCATAGATAGATATAGTCCATGGCATAGATATATATAGTCCATGGCATAGATATATATAGTCCATGGCATAGATATATATAGTCCATGGCATAGATATATATAGTCCATGGCATAGCTATATATAGTCCATGGCATAGATATATATAGTCCATGGCATAGATATATATAGTCCATGGCATAGATATATATATAGTCCATGGCATAGATATACATAGTCCATGGCATAGATATATATAGTCCATGGCATAGATATACATAGTCCATGGCATAGATATATATATAGTCCATGGCATAGATATATATAGTCCATGGCATAGATATATATAGTCCATGGCATAGATATATATAGTCCATGGCATAGATATATAGTCCATGGCATAGATATATATAGTCCATGGCATAGATATATAGTCCATGGCATAGATATATATATAGTCCATGGCATAGATATATATAGTCCATGGCATAGATATATAGTCCATGGCATAGATATATATAGTCCATGGCATAGATATATAGTCCATGGCATAGATATATATAGTCCATGGCATAGATATATATAGTCCATGGCATAGATATATATAGTCCATGGCATAGCTATATATAGTCCATGGCATAGATAGATATAGTCCATGGCATAGATATATATATAGTCCATGGCATAGATATATATAGTCCATGGCATAGATATATAGTCCATGGCATAGATATATATAGTCCATGGCATAGATATATATATAGTCCATGACATAGATATATATAGTCCATGGCATAGATATACATAGTCCATGGCATAGATATATATAGTCCATGGCATAGATATACATAGTCCATGGCATAGATATATATATAGTCCATGGCATAGATATATATAGTCCATGGCATAGATATATATATAGTCCATGACATAGATATATATATAGTCCATGGCATAGATATATATAGTCCATGGCATAGATATATAGTCCATGGCATAGATATATACATAGTCCATGGCATAGATATATATAGTCCATGGCATAGATATATATAGTCCATGGCATAGCTATATATAGTCCATGGCATAGATATATAGTCCATGGCATAGATATATATATATAGTCCATGGCATAGATATATATAGTCCATGGCATAGATATATATAGTCCATGGCATAGATATATATAGTCCATGGCATAGCTATATATAGTCCATGGCATAGATATATATAGTCCATGGCATAGATATATATAGTCCATGGCAAAGATATATATAGTCCATGGCATAGATATATAGTCCATGGCATAGATATATATAGTCCATGGCATAGATATATATAGTCCATGGCATAGATATATAGTCCATGGCATAGATATATATAGTCCATGGCATAGATATATATAGTCCATGGCATAGATATATATAGTCCATGGCATAGATATATATAGTCCATGGCATAGATATATAGTCCATGGCATAGATATATATAGTCCATGGCATAGATATATATAGTCCATGGCATAGATATATATAGTCCATGGCATAGATATATAGTCCATGGCATAGATATATATAGTCCATGGCATAGATTTATATAGTCCATGGCATAGATATATATATAGTCCATGACATAGATATATATAGTCCATGGCATAGATATATATAGTCCATGGCATAGATATATATAGTCCATGGCATAGATATATATAGTCCATGGCATAGATATATATAGTCCATGACATAGATATATAGTCCATGGCATAGATATATATAGTCCATGGCATAGATATATATAGTCCATGGCATAGATATATATAGTCCATGGCATAGATATACATAGTCCATGGCATAGATATACATAGTCCATGGCATAGATATATATATAGTCCATGGCATAGATATATATAGTCCATGGCATAGATATATATATAGTCCATGGCATAGATATATATAGTCCATGGCATAGCTATATATAGTCCATGGCATAGATATATATAGTCCATGGCATAGATATATATATAGTCCATGGCATAGATATATAGTCCATGGCATAGATATATATATAGTCCATGGCATAGATATATATAGTCCATGGCATAGATATATATAGTCCATGGCATAGATATATAGTCCATGGCATAGATATATATATAGTCCATGGCATAGATATATATAGTCCATGGCATAGATATATATAGTCCATGGCATAGATATATATAGTCCATGGCATAGATATATATAGTCCATGACATAGATATATATAGTCCATGGCATAGATATATATAGTCCATGACATAGATATATAGTCCATGGCATAGATATATATAGTCCATGGCATAGATATATATATATATAGTCCATGGCATAGATAGATATAGTCCATGGCATAGATATATATATAGTCCATGGCATAGATATATATAGTCCATGGCATAGCTATATATAGTCCATGGCATAGATATATATATAGTCCATGGCATAGATATATATAGTCCATGGCATAGATATATATAGTCCATGGCATAGCTATATATAGTCCATGGCATAGATAGATATAGTCCATGGCATAGATATATATAGTACATGGCATAGATATATATAGTCCATGGCATAGATATATAGTCCATGGCATAGATATATATAGTCCATGGCATAGATTTATATAGTCCATGGCATAGATATATAGTCCATGGCATAGATATATATAGTCCATGGCATAGATATATATAGTCCATGGCATAGATATATATAGTCCATGGCATAGATATATATAGTCCATGGCATAGATATATAGTCCATGGCATAGATATATATAGTCCATGGCATAGATATATATAGTCCATGGCATAGATATATATAGTCCATGGCATAGATTTATATAGTCCATGGCATAGATTTATATAGTCCATGGCATAGATATATAGTCCATGGCATAGATATATATAGTCCATGGCATAGATATATATAGTCCATGGCATAGATATATATAGTCCATGGCATAGATATATATAGTCCATGGCATAGATTTATATAGTCCATGGCATAGATATATATAGTCCATGACATAGATATATATAGTCCATGGCATAGATATATATAGTCCATGGCATAGATATATATAGTCCATGGCATAGATATATATAGTCCATGGCATAGATATATATAGTCCATGGCATAGATATATATAGTCCATGGCATAGATATATATAGTCCATGACATAGATATATAGTCCATGGCATAGATATATATAGTCCATGGCATAGATATATATAGTCCATGGCATAGATATATATAGTCCATGGCATAGATATACATAGTCCATGGCATAGATATATATAGTCCATGGCATAGATATATATAGTCCATGGCATAGATATATATAGTCCATGGCATAGATATATATAGTCCATGGCATAGCTATATATAGTCCATGGCATAGATATATATAGTCCATGGCATAGATATATATATAGTCCATGGCATAGATATATAGTCCATGGCATAGATATATATAGTCCATGGCATAGATATATATAGTCCATGGCATAGATATATATAGTCCATGGCATAGATATATATAGTCCATGGCATAGATATATATAGTCCATGGCATAGATATATAGTCCATGGCATAGATATATATAGTCCATGGCATAGATATATATAGTCCATGGCATAGATATATATAGTCCATGGCATAGATATATATAGTCCATGGCATAGATATATATAGTCCATGGCATAGATATATAGTCCATGGCATAGATATATATATAGTCCATGGCATAGATATATATAGTCCATGGCATAGATATATATAGTCCATGGCATAGATATATATAGTCCATGGCATAGATATATATAGTCCATGACATAGATATATATAGTCCATGGCATAGATATATATAGTCCATGACATAGATATATAGTCCATGGCATAGATATATATAGTCCATGGCATAGATATATATATATATAGTCCATGGCATAGATATATATAGTCCATGGCATAGATATATATAGTCCATGGCATAGATATATATAGTCCATGGCATAGCTATATATAGTCCATGGCATAGATATATATATAGTCCATGGCATAGATATATATAGTCCATGGCATAGATATATATAGTCCATGGCATAGCTATATATAGTCCATGGCATAGATAGATATAGTCCATGGCATAGATATATATAGTACATGGCATAGATATATATAGTCCATGGCATAGATATATAGTCCATGGCATAGATATATATAGTCCATGGCATAGATTTATATAGTCCATGGCATAGATATATAGTCCATGGCATAGATATATATAGTCCATGGCATAGATATATATAGTCCATGGCATAGATATATATAGTCCATGGCATAGATATATATAGTCCATGGCATAGATATATAGTCCATGGCATAGATATATATAGTCCATGGCATAGATATATATAGTCCATGGCATAGATATATATAGTCCATGGCATAGATTTATATAGTCCATGGCATAGATTTATATAGTCCATGGCATAGATATATAGTCCATGGCATAGATATATATAGTCCATGGCATAGATATATATAGTCCATGGCATAGATATATATAGTCCATGGCATAGATATATATAGTCCATGGCATAGATATATATAGTCCATGGCATAGATATATATAGTCCATGGCATAGATATATATAGTCCATGGCATAGATATATATAGTCCATGGCATAGATATATATAGTCCATGGCATAGATATATATAGTCCATGGCATAGATATATATAGTCCATGGCATAGATATATATAGTCCATGGCATAGATATATATAGTCCATGACATAGATATATAGTCCATGGCATAGATATATATAGTCCATGGCATAGATATATATAGTCCATGGCATAGATATATATAGTCCATGGCATAGATATACATAGTCCATGGCATAGATATATATAGTCCATGGCATAGATATATATAGTCCATGGCATAGATATATATAGTCCATGGCATAGATATATATAGTCCATGGCATAGCTATATATAGTCCATGGCATAGATATATATAGTCCATGGCATAGATATATATATAGTCCATGGCATAGATATATAGTCCATGGCATAGATATATATAGTCCATGGCATAGATATATATAGTCCATGGCATAGATATATATAGTCCATGGCATAGATATATATAGTCCATGGCATAGATATATATAGTCCATGGCATAGATATATAGTCCATGGCATAGATATATATAGTCCATGGCATAGATATATATAGTCCATGGCATAGATATATATAGTCCATGGCATAGATATATATAGTCCATGGCATAGATATATATAGTCCATGGCATAGATTATATAGTCCATGGCATAGATATATATATAGTCCATGGCATAGATATATATAGTCCATGGCATAGATATATATAGTCCATGGCATAGATATATATAGTCCATGGCATAGATATATATAGTCCATGGCATAGATATATATAGTCCATGGCATAGATATATATAGTCCATGACATAGATATATAGTCCATGGCATAGATATATATAGTCCATGGCATAGATATATATAGTCCATGGCATAGATATATATAGTCCATGGCATAGATATATATAGTCCATGGCATAGATATATATAGTCCATGGCATAGATATATATATAGTCCATGGCATAGATATATATAGTCCATGGCATAGATATATATAGTCCATGGCATAGATATATATAGTCCATGGCATAGATATATAGTCCATGGCATAGATATATATAGTCCATGGCATAGATATATATAGTCCATGGCATAGATATATAGTCCATGGCATAGATATATATAGTCCATGGCATAGATATATATAGTCCATGGCATAGATATATAGTCCATGGCATAGATATATATAGTCCATGGCATAGATATATATAGTCCATGGCATAGATATATATAGTCCATGGCATAGATATATATAGTCCATGGCATAGATATATAGTCCATGGCATAGATATATATAGTCCATGGCATAGATATATATAGTCCATGGCATAGATATATATAGTCCATGGCATAGATATATATAGTCCATGGCATAGATTTATATAGTCCATGGCATAGATATATAGTCCATGGCATAGATATATATAGTCCATGGCATAGATATATATAGTCCATGGCATAGATATATATAGTCCATGGCATAGATATATATAGTCCATGGCATAGATTTATATAGTCCATGGCATAGATATATATATAGTCCATGGCATAGATATATATAGTCCATGGCATAGATATATATAGTCCATGGCATAGATATATATAGTCCATGGCATAGATATATATAGTCCATGGCATAGATATATATAGTCCATGGCATAGATATATATAGTCCATGGCATAGATATATATAGTCCATGACATAGATATATAGTCCATGGCATAGATATATATAGTCCATGGCATAGATATATATAGTCCATGGCATAGATATATATAGTCCATGGCATAGATATATATAGTCCATGGCATAGATATATATAGTCCATGGCATAGATATATATAGTCCATGGCATAGATATATATATAGTCCATGGCATAGATATATATAGTCCATGGCATAGATATATATAGTCCATGGCATAGATATATATAGTCCATGGCATAGATATATATATATAGTCCATGGCATAGATATATATAGTCCATGGCATAGATATATATAGTCCATGGCATAGATATATATAGTCCATGGCATAGATATATATAGTCCATGGCATAGATATATATAGTCCATGGCATAGATATATATAGTCCATGGCATAGATATATAGTCCATGGCATAGATATATATAGTCCATGGCATAGATATATATAGTCCATGGCATAGATATATATATAGTCCATGGCATAGATATATATAGTCCATGGCATAGATATATATAGTCCATGGCATAGATATATAGTCCATGGCATAGATATATATATAGTCCATGGCATAGATATATATAGTCCATGGCATAGATATATATAGTCCATGGCATAGATATATATAGTCCATGGCATAGATATATATAGTCCATGGCATAGATATATATAGTCCATGGCATAGATATATATAGTCCATGACATAGATATATAGTCCATGGCATAGATATATATAGTCCATGGCATAGATATATATAGTCCATGGCATAGATATATATAGTCCATGGCATAGATATATATAGTCCATGGCATAGATATATATAGTCCATGGCATAGATATATATAGTCCATGGCATAGATATATATATAGTCCATGGCATAGATATATATAGTCCATGGCATAGATATATATAGTCCATGGCATAGCTATATATAGTCCATGGCATAGATATATATAGTCCATGGCATAGATATATATAGTCCATGGCATAGATATATATAGTCCATGGCATAGATATATAGTCCATGGCATAGATATATATAGTCCATGGCATAGATTTATATAGTCCATGGCATAGATATATAGTCCATGGCATAGATATATATAGTCCATGGCATAGATATATATAGTCCATGGCATAGATATATATAGTCCATGGCATAGATATATATAGTCCATGGCATAGATATATAGTCCATGGCATAGATATATATAGTCCATGGCATAGATATATATAGTCCATGGCATAGATATATATAGTCCATGGCATAGATTTATATAGTCCATGGCATAGATTTATATAGTCCATGGCATAGATATATAGTCCATGGCATAGATATATATAGTCCATGGCATAGATATATATAGTCCATGGCATAGATATATATAGTCCATGGCATAGATATATATAGTCCATGGCATAGATTTATATAGTCCATGGCATAGATATATATATAGTCCATGACATAGATATATATAGTCCATGGCATAGATATATATAGTCCATGGCATAGATATATATAGTCCATGGCATAGATATATATAGTCCATGGCATAGATATATATAGTCCATGGCATAGATATATATAGTCCATGGCATAGATATATATAGTCCATGACATAGATATATAGTCCATGGCATAGATATATATAGTCCATGGCATAGATATATATAGTCCATGGCATAGATATATATAGTCCATGGCATAGATATACATAGTCCATGGCATAGATATATATATAGTCCATGGCATAGATATATATAGTCCATGGCATAGATATATATATAGTCCATGGCATAGATATATATAGTCCATGGCATAGCTATATATAGTCCATGGCATAGATATATATAGTCCATGGCATAGATATATATATAGTCCATGGCATAGATATATAGTCCATGGCATAGATATATATAGTCCATGGCATAGATATATATAGTCCATGGCATAGATATATATAGTCCATGGCATAGATATATATAGTCCATGGCATAGATATATATAGTCCATGGCATAGATATATAGTCCATGGCATAGATATATATAGTCCATGGCATAGATATATATAGTCCATGGCATAGATATATATAGTCCATGGCATAGATATATAGTCCATGGCATAGATATATATAGTCCATGGCATAGATTTATATAGTCCATGGCATAGATATATATATAGTCCATGACATAGATATATATAGTCCATGGCATAGATATATATAGTCCATGGCATAGATATATATAGTCCATGGCATAGATATATATAGTCCATGGCATAGATATATATAGTCCATGGCATAGATATATATAGTCCATGACATAGATATATAGTCCATGGCATAGATATATATAGTCCATGGCATAGATATATATAGTCCATGGCATAGATATATATAGTCCATGGCATAGATATACATAGTCCATGGCATAGATATACATAGTCCATGGCATAGATATATATATAGTCCATGGCATAGATATATATAGTCCATGGCATAGATATATATAGTCCATGGCATAGATATATATAGTCCATGGCATAGCTATATATAGTCCATGGCATAGATATATATAGTCCATGGCATAGATATATATATAGTCCATGGCATAGATATATAGTCCATGGCATAGATATATATATAGTCCATGGCATAGATATATATAGTCCATGGCATAGATATATATAGTCCATGGCATAGATATATAGTCCATGGCATAGATATATATATAGTCCATGGCATAGATATATATAGTCCATGGCATAGATATATATAGTCCATGGCATAGATATATATAGTCCATGGCATAGATATATATAGTCCATGACATAGATATATATAGTCCATGGCATAGATATATATAGTCCATGACATAGATATATAGTCCATGGCATAGATATATATAGTCCATGGCATAGATATATATATATATAGTCCATGGCATAGATAGATATAGTCCATGGCATAGATATATATATAGTCCATGGCATAGATATATATAGTCCATGGCATAGCTATATATAGTCCATGGCATAGATATATATATAGTCCATGGCATAGATATATATAGTCCATGGCATAGATATATATAGTCCATGGCATAGCTATATATAGTCCATGGCATAGATAGATATAGTCCATGGCATAGATATATATAGTACATGGCATAGATATATATAGTCCATGGCATAGATATATAGTCCATGGCATAGATATATATAGTCCATGGCATAGATTTATATAGTCCATGGCATAGATATATAGTCCATGGCATAGATATATATAGTCCATGGCATAGATATATATAGTCCATGGCATAGATATATATAGTCCATGGCATAGATATATAGTCCATGGCATAGATATATATAGTCCATGGCATAGATATATATAGTCCATGGCATAGATATATATAGTCCATGGCATAGATATATAGTCCATGGCATAGATATATATAGTCCATGGCATAGATTTATATAGTCCATGGCATAGATATATATATAGTCCATGACATAGATATATATAGTCCATGGCATAGATATATATAGTCCATGGCATAGATATATATAGTCCATGGCATAGATATATATAGTCCATGGCATAGATATATATAGTCCATGGCATAGATATATATAGTCCATGGCATAGATATATATAGTCCATGACATAGATATATAGTCCATGGCATAGATATATATAGTCCATGGCATAGATATATATAGTCCATGGCATAGATATATATAGTCCATGGCATAGATATACATAGTCCATGGCATAGATATATATATAGTCCATGGCATAGATATATATAGTCCATGGCATAGATATATATATAGTCCATGGCATAGATATATATAGTCCATGGCATAGCTATATATAGTCCATGGCATAGATATATATAGTCCATGGCATAGATATATATATAGTCCATGGCATAGATATATAGTCCATGGCATAGATATATATAGTCCATGGCATAGATATATATAGTCCATGGCATAGATATATATAGTCCATGGCATAGATATATATAGTCCATGGCATAGATATATATAGTCCATGACATAGATATATATAGTCCATGGCATAGATATATATAGTCCATGACATAGATATATAGTCCATGGCATAGATATATATAGTCCATGGCATAGATATATATATATATAGTCCATGGCATAGATAGATATAGTCCATGGCATAGATATATATATAGTCCATGGCATAGATATATATAGTCCATGGCATAGCTATATATAGTCCATGGCATAGATATATATATAGTCCATGGCATAGATATATATAGTCCATGGCATAGATATATATAGTCCATGGCATAGCTATATATAGTCCATGGCATAGATAGATATAGTCCATGGCATAGATAGATATAGTCCATGGCATAGATAGATATAGTCCATGGCATTGATATATATAGTCCATGGCATAGATATATATAGTCCATGGCATAGATATATATAGTCCATGGCATAGCTATATATAGTCCATGGCATAGATAGATATAGTTATGGCATAGCTATATATAGTCCATGGCATAGATATATATAGTCCATGGCATAGATATATATAGTCCATGGCATAGCTATATATAGTCCATGGCATAGATAGATATAGTCCATGGCATAGATATATATAGTCCATGGCATAGATATATAGTCCATGGCATAGATATATATATAGTCCATGGCATAGATATATATAGTCCATGGCATAGATATATATAGTCCATGGCATAGCTATATATAGTCCATGGCATAGATAGATATAGTCCATGGCATAGATATATATATAGTCCATGGCATAGATATATATAGTCCATGGCATAGATATATAGTCCATGGCATAGATATATATAGTCCATGGCATAGATATATATATAGTCCATGACATAGATATATATATAGTCCATGACATAGATATATATAGTCCATGGCATAGATATACATAGTCCATGGCATAGATATATATAGTCCATGGCATAGATAGATATAGTCCATGGCATAGATATATATATAGTCCATGGCATAGATATATATAGTCCATGGCATAGATATATATATAGTCCATGACATAGATATATATAGTCCATGGCATAGATATATATAGTCCATGGCATAGCTATATATAGTCCATGGCATAGATATATAGTCCATGGCATAGATATATATATAGTCCATGGCATAGATATATATAGTCCATGGCATAGATATATATAGTCCATGGCATAGCTATATATAGTCCATGGCATAGATATATAGTCCATGGCATAGATATATATATAGTCCATGGCATAGATATATATAGTCCATGGCATAGATATATATATAGTCCATGACATAGATATATATAGTCCATGGCATAGATATATAAAGTCCATGGCATAGATATATATAGTCCATGGCATAGCTATATATAGTCCATGGCATAGATAGATATAGTCCATGGCATAGATATATATATAGTCCATGGCATAGATTTATATAGTCCATGGCATAGATATATATAGTCCATGGCATAGATATATATATAGTCCATGGCATAGATATATATAGTCCATGGCATAGATATATATATATATATATAGTCCATGGCATAGCTATATATAGTCCATGGCATAGATATACATAGTCCATGGCATAGATATATATAGTCCATGGCATAGATAGATATAGTCCATGGCATAGATATATATATAGTCCATGGCATAGATATATATAGTCCATGGCATAGATATATATATAGTCCATGACATAGATATATATAGTCCATGGCATAGATATATATAGTCCATGGCATAGCTATATATAGTCCATGGCATAGATATATAGTCCATGGCATAGATATATATAGTCCATGGCATAGATATATATAGTCCATGGCATAGATATATATAGTCTATGGCATAGCTATATATAGTCCATGGCATAGATAGATATAGTCCATGGCATAGATATATATATAGTCCATGGCATAGATATATAGTCCATGGCATAGATATATATAGTCCATGGCATAGATATATATATAGTCCATGACATAGATATATATTAGTCCATGACATAGATATATATAGTCCATGGCATAGATATACATAGTCCATGGCATAGATATATATAGTCCATGGCATAGATAGATATAGTCCATGGCATAGATATATATATAGTCCATGGCATAGATATATATAGTCCATGGCATAGATATATATATAGTCCATGACATAGATATATATAGTCCATGGCATAGATATATATAGTCCATGGCATAGCTATATATAGTCCATGGCATAGATATATAGTCCATGGCATAGATATATATAGTCCATGGCATAGATATATATAGTCCATGGCATAGCTATATATAGTCCATGGCATAGATATATAGTCCATGGCATAGATATATATATAGTCCATGGCATAGATATATATAGTCCATGGCATAGATATATATATAGTCCATGACATAGATATATATAGTCCATGGCATAGATATATATAGTCCATGGCATAGATATATATAGTCCATGGCATAGCTATATATAGTCCATGGCATAGATAGATATAGTCCATGGCATAGATATATATATAGTCCATGGCATAGATTTATATAGTCCATGGCATAGATATATATAGTCCATGGCATAGATATATATATAGTCCATGGCATAGATATATATAGTCCATGGCATAGATATATATATATATATATATATATATATATATATATAGTCCATGGCATAGCTATATATAGTCCATGGCATAGATATACATAGTCCATGGCATAGATATATATAGTCCATGGCATAGATAGATATAGTCCATGGCATAGATATATATATAGTCCATGGCATAGATATATATAGTCCATGGCATAGATATATATATAGTCCATGGCATAGATATATATAGTCCATGGCATAGATATATATAGTCCATGGCATAGATATATATATATATATATATATATATATATATATATATATATATTATCCATGCCAGAGTTCTAGCAGTGTATAGAACAGAATCCAGTGTTAGAAGGAGATGTTAGCAGATATATGTGGGCCATCAGCTTTGTGTTATCTAGATATCTTGAGCTAGTGATAAAAGCAAATGAGAAGGACCTTGGAATAATTATATAAAACATAATGTGTGTTAATGTGTAATGTCAATAAGCTGTTGTAAAGGCCAGTCATTCATAAAAAATGGTATAATAGAGCAAAAAGTGGGAAAACACCCAGAATACGTGAAATAGATAAAGATTAAAAATTACAACAACCTGGATTCAGGTAAAATATTCATAGATGTGGTCTGTATAAAAAAATCAAACAGCTAACATAGCGTAAAATAGTATAAAGAATTATTTTAGATAAATCTAAATATAGGTACACGTGTGATCAAGCTTGTCACCCTCCCAGGGGTAATATGATGGACACCATTTCTCACCATTGCTCCTGGATCCCTATTGTGGATGTTCACACCAGCACTCAGGAGTTCTAAGATTGTATGGAGACGCTACTTTTTATCTTCTATGTGTAAGTGCAACCAATAAATGCGATTTTGTATTTTTTTAACAAACTTCACTATATTCGATTTCTTTCATTTCCATATACTCCATTGGAAGACATTCAAGCCTTTATCCATCATATTACCCCTGAGAGGGTGACAAGCCTGATCACACGTTCGTTTGTGAGTGTACCTATATTTAGATTTATCTAAAATAATTCTTTATACTATTTTACGCTATGTTAGCTGTTTGATTTTTTTATACAGACCACATCTACGAATATTTTACCTGAATCCAGGTTGTTGTCATTTTTAATCTTTATCTATTTCACGTATTCTGGGTGTTTTTCCACTTTTTTTCTATTATATATTTCTCTAGGTGGTTGTGAAGTACACCTGGGATTACTCCCAATTATACGTTTCTATATAATTAGTGATTATACTCTTTTCTGTTATTCATAAAAAAGGGTATTAATTTACTTGATAAACAAAATAATTTTGTGTCCCTAATTAAACAATGGAACTATCAACTTTGACTATGAGGTACACTTTGGGCCACCTGTTATGCCAGATACAAATAGTTTTCTAGTAACCGTCTCATTAATAGGACTGTACAAAGGACAAAAGTTTGTGAATATAGATTTAAAGAAAGGAGATTTTACCTACAACAGAGGAACAGGTTCTTTACAGTAGGAAAGCTATGTGGAAATATCTGCCTAGAAGGTGGTTTTATAAGATTCCTTAAATCTAGAAAGATTTTGAAGATTTTGGAAAACTGAATATTCAAGATTTATCCAGAAATCTGATTGACATTTTGGAATCGAGCAGGAATGTTTCTCATTTTGAAACAAAATTGTAAATCACATCAAAATGGACCAACCATAGAAGAATTTGTGTAAGGTTGAACTTGACTAGAGTCCCTTTCCAGCTTATATTTCCATGTTACTTGAAGGTAGCAGGTTCTAGATCCTGGCTAATACATTCTGGCTGTGGGTTATGTTTGTTTGAGAATTCTAGTCAATACTGACTTTAGAACATATCAACCCATCATGGCACAGACCATAAAGTATACACTGATCAGCAACAACATTAAAACCACTAACAGCTGACATAAATAACATTGATTATATCATTACAATGTTGAGTGTCAAGAGCAGGGATGAATTTCCAATAAGGTTCAGTGCATGTGTGTGTATGGGTCAGTGTGTGTGTTTGCATGGGTCAGGGTGTGTGTCTGCATGGGTCATTGCATATGTGAGTGTGTCTACATGGGTCAGTGTGTGTGTCTGCATGGGTCATTGCATGTGTGAGTGTGTCTACATGTGTGTGTGTGTGTGTGTGTGTGCATGGGTCAGTGCATATATGAGTGTGTCTGCATGAGTTAGTTTGTGCGTGTGTGCGTGTGTGTGTGTGTGTGTGTGTGTGTGTGTGTGTGAACCTGCATGGGTCAGAGAGTGTGTGTGCATGGGTCTTCACAGAGGCCAAAGATTTTATTACAAAATCAATACTTTTAAATTATGAGAGTATCATGCATGTGTATATATGTAGGCAATTAGGCATGTATATTAGTATATAAATGTACTCGATATATATAAGCAGGTGGTTTTAATGTTGTGGCTGGTCAGTGTATATGTCATATAATCTACATAGAATAGCCTTTAGCCATTTCTATTTTACCAATTTACTTTACGTTTAAAGTAGTGCTGTCACATCAATGATATACGTGTTTGTTAAATGTCGTCATAAAACCAGCTATTACACACGTTGCCTGTTTTTCAAATACTAAAACATTCAAAAGTATATAAAAATCTTACTAACACATTGATGTGTCTGTTAATTAATCGAAAAGGCTCACAAATGTTACTTTATTGAAACAATATACCACAATAAAATATAATGTTTATAAAGTTTTACGAATATAAGAAAAATCAGTTTTATCCCACAACATAGTTTCAATAAAAGCAAGATGGCAAGATTGCAAGGTAGCATGATGATTTAACTGTTCTGTGTCCTGAATTTAATGGAATGCTATAAAAATGTTAATGGAACACCTCATAACGATTCAATATTGTGGCAAGCCTTTAAAAAGAAACTGTCAGTTAACTGATTGCGACAGTACTTTTCTCTCACCTCAGCAAATATATAATTAAGGCAAGAATAACATGTGTTTGCATCACTATCTTAATAATATGATCTGCACGAGATTCTCAACATGAAAGCTCTTCCCATAATTCCTCTAGTTCCAGATCAAGGTCAGAGAATCATGGGACATTTGGCATTTGCATCACATGCCAGGCCATGCCAGCAGTGTTTTGCCTTCAATTTATATCCATGCAAAAGAATGGGAAGCATTTTTGTAATCTAAGCTTGTATTAAAGTTTTGGACAGGGTCACACAAAACAGATGTAGGGAAAATGGGGGGCTAGGTAAAAAAGAGGGATGTAACAAAAAGAGTAGACAACACCTCCATTGTTCTCCCTCGGTCCTTTAGTATTCACACACAGCATCATCAGGGTGTTGGACTACAAAGGGAGATATGGGAGAACAGGTAAAATGGAGGCAAGTTAAAGAACTCACACGCCCAACCAGTCGCTAATCTTTAGTCAGCTACTAGATGGATCCATTACCTCGGCAGTGACAGTAATAATTGTTTAGTAAATTCAGGTTTAAAGAAACGTGTTCGTTAAAACTGACATCATGTCTACGTGCTCACAGCTTAAAATATACTTCAGTAGTTCAGAAAATGTAAAACATCATCTGGGTATACATTATAAATCTCAGTCATTATATGCAAATATGCCAGAAAAATATCCCAAACAGTTTGAGGAGCGACATAATTCACAGAGAAAACTCAGCCAATTCAGCCCTTCCAGGGTTCCAAGCGAGGCAGTTAGATATTATGTGATGGAAATGTTGGCATTATATTATAATCATATTCCTTTAGCTCTGATTTTTGTTTTGTTTTTTTCGCTCTTTATGTTTTATTTTCTCATTTTTCTCAGGTGCTTTTATGACAACTTGTTGTTCACGAGTGAAAGAACGAGTGGATTTATGTGAAATTAGCAAACTGAACAGATGTCGATGATCCATCGAGTAAATGAATAAGGAAAAGAGAACATTTTAAACTTTAAGGATTTATTCGCTAAACAATACATTGTAATAAAATGAAATGGAAATTGCAAGATTCAGGCCGTGCTGACGATTTTTGGCAATACAGGTATTTTGAGCAAACTTTTTCCATTCTAGTCTCTAAAACTTACCCAGGGCTGCTCACTGGAGCACAAATCCTCTTGAATTTACCAAGGAATTGTAAGGCTAAATTATATTGATTCAATCTGCTCAGTTTGGCATAAAACTCACAATTCCCTGGTAAATCCTGGCAATTCTCAGCTTAGTAAACATGGTATTTGAGTTGTCGTATTACTCCAGTAATGAAGATGGAAATCAATGAAGAATTGCAGTATCTTTTATTACTTTTTTATTGGACTAACAGGCATTCGTAGTGACATGCTTTCTGGAATTGATCTCTTTATCAAATCCAAAGCGTTAGCCACCAAAGTGAAACAAGGAAACGAACACAGCTGTAATGCAGAGGGTAAAGCAGCAAAATAACGATTCCAGTGTGCCGTAAATCTGCCCCAGAATGGGAGAATCGGGAAAAGAAAACAAGATTGAATGAAAAGATTGCAAGTTTGGGGAAGGGAGGGGGGGAATTGGCAGAAACTGATACACAGCCTGGTGTTATAAATACAGTAACATTAAAGAGATACGATATCGTGTGAGGACTGCAAAGCTGTATTCCTTACACTATGCTTCCCTCTAGCCCACCCTCTTGCACCCCCCGCCCCCCCTCCCCCCCCCCCCCCCCCCTGCAAGTAAAGGTCTTCCTCGTGGTTTGGGATGTTCGTTTCTTGTTAGTCAATGTAACATCCCTGCTCACATGTCCTGGATTCAATAGTGTACAGAACATTTCTTGATGTACACGTTAGTAAATCAACACGTAAGGCAGAGGATCTCTTTGACTTGGAATCAAATCTTGTCTAGATAATTATGAATTCTAAATCATAGAGAATCTGCTTACAGATTGCTCACTTTCTGAAGTCAATGAGTCGGTGCTCGTCCCTTGGTGCCATAGTTGGGCTGTTTAACCCCTTAAGGACCGAATTTCTGGAATAAAAAGGAATGATGACATGTCACACATGTCATGAGTCCTTAAGGGGTTAAATGCCTTGAGCAAAGGTCATATCAAACTTAATTAATTAAGAGCTAAAAGAAAGTTAATTACAGGGAACTTAATACTAGGTGCAAGGTGTAGCTAAGATTATAATTTAATGTTCTCAGTGTGTTTTTATATGTTTATTATTTTGTTAATTTTGTTTAGCAAAACCATCGCTGCCTCCGCTGGTGCTGGAAGGATCTACAAGGAACCTCTGTTCACTTCACTGAGCTAAGCCCTGCAGGGCAAGGCTGCACTCATTGGCTGACAGTGTCTACTCATCACTCTCAGCCAATCAGCATGACTCTGGTATTCCTTAGAGAATTCACTTAGGATTTATTCACAGTGAATTGAGAATAAATTAAAAATTGAGGCCAGACTAGCTGAGTCTGAAAAATTATTTATCTCAGCTTTTCTCATGTTTGAAATGTACGGTTTAAGACATAATTGATGTTTAGTGAATACATTCCTTTATTTTAATATCTTAACATTAATGATTAGTAATTTTACAGCAGTGACATTGACAAATTCAAGACTTTTTTTAATATATATTTGTTACATAGTTACATAGTTACATAGCTGAAAAGAGACTTGCGTCCATCAAGTTCCGCCTTCCTCACATATGTTTTTTGCTGTTGATCCAAAAGAAGGCAAAAAAAAACAGTTTGAAGCACTTCCAATTTTGCAACAAGCTACGAAAAAAAATCCTTCTTGACCCCAGAATGGCTGTCAGATTTATCCTTGGATCAAGCAGTTATTACCCTACATTAAAAGATTATATCCTTGAATATTCTGTTTTTGCAAGTATGCATCTAGTAGCTGTTTGAACATCTGTATGGACTCTGATAAAACCATTTCTTCAGGCAGAGAATTCCACATCCTGATTGTTCTTACAGTAAAAAAACCTTTCCTTTGCCTTAGACGAAATCTTCTTTCTTCCAGTCTAAACGCATGACCTTGTGTCCTATGTAAAGTCCGGTTTGTGAATAGATTTCCACACAATGGTTTGTATTGGCCTCGAATATATTTGTATAATGTTATCATATCCCCTCTCAGGCGACGTTTTTCTAAACTAAATAGGTTTAAATTTGTTAACCTTCATAGCTGATATGTTCCATTCCTTTTATTAATTTTGTAGCCCGCCTCTGCACTCTTTCTAGTGCCATAATATTCAATGTGTGGTCTTACCAGTGATTTATAAAGAGGCAAAATTATATTCTCGTCCCGAGAATGAATGCCCTTTTTCATGCATGACAATACCCTACTGGCCTTGGCCAATGCTGATTGACATTGCACATTGTTGCATAGTTTGTTGTCTATAACAACAAACTTGTTAAAGTCATCATCATTTTCAGGATTCAAAGTTATGGAAAAATCAACACAGGCAGCTGATAATACTGCGCGTTTTGAACGCAAAAAGGTGCAAATTGAGAGCGTGTCAGCTTATCTTTGATGTTGCTATTAAACTCAATGTCGTTATCAAAGTACAGCAGGGCTTTGAAGTCAATAGAGGCTGGTTCTCTGACTCTGGTAATGCCTGTGTGGCTATTGATGATTTATGCTGGGAGCACAGTAATGGACTTGGATCTATCATACATAATACGCAGGGACATCTCCAATTCTGCCTTTCTCCTTAAAATCCAAAGGGTGCAAACTAGGATTATTTTGATGGTTTGTGTTCACCAATGACATATTTGTTATTGTAACCATCTCTGAGCTTTTTCTACTGAATTTCTGGAAAAACGGTGACATCGTAGTTGTGAAAATTCTTCTGAAATCCCAAAGCTGTAGAAATATAATATATAATATTATAGAAAATGGTTAATGCTGTATACAGCTTTAGATCCCTAAATTCTAACACCACTCAGTCCAAACTGGAAAAGAGAATGAATGAATGAATGAATGAATGAATGAATTGCCCATAATCTATAAACATGTAGCTGTGCCCATCAATGAACTGTATCTCTTTTATCATTTCAAATATATTTTTATATTTATATATAAAATATATTGTGACGGTAGTATTTACCATCACCTGGACCTTCAGACAGACTATTTATGTAGGTTGCTGGACTTTTCTAATGTTTTAGTCACCCTGTACCCGTTATAGGTGAAGGGTGTGTGTAATGTAATTGTTTATAGTGTGTGTGTGTACTGTTAAATGTATTGCCTGCTCTCCTGTACTGCTAAGGTTTGCTACCATCTAGGTGAACTTGGCTATGGAGCCTGTATAGTGCCCTCTGTTGTTGGCAACAGCAATATGCACTACCTGAATAGCAAGGCTGGTTAATTTGCATATTCTGGTAGATTTGCATATTGCTAATTCTGCAGGTAGGAGACATATTTTCTGTTAATTATTGTCTTCCCCACCCCTTTCTAAATATACACTGTGTTATAATAAGTTGCTGTATGTTGTCAGCTATGATTTGACTGTTTGTATTTTTATTGAGTTGTCACAGCAATCTTTATGTAATAATCATATGGGCTAGTCCCAAGAAAAATACAGTTTTATATGTCAACTTCTTTTGGAAATTGTCACTGATATCCCTACAAATCCACACAGAACACACAGTATTTAGACCTGATCACTGAGCGCAAGGCCTGAGAGCTGCAAGTTTTTTTTTTGTTTTTTTAATGATAAGAGCTATATAGACCATTGCAGGTGGATATGGATACCTGCCTGGAAGAAGGGCTGCAGTGGAAGAGGCCGAGGGGTCTATACCTGCCTGGAAGGAAAACTGCAGAGTAATAGGCAGAATGGACGATCCAGCTGGAAGTAGGGTTGCAGTGTAAAAGGCAGAAGGGACGATCACTGCCTGGAAGGAGAGCTGCAGCCTGGTCAGATGGAAAAGCTCCACAAGGACCTCAGTCAAGCTTCTGAGGCTGAAGCGTTCCAGGGTCCCTGCAAGGACTGGGCGGAGGTACTCGGTCGGAGTACAGGAGCTCCATCACATATATATTCTATATATATTTTTGGGAAATGTGTTGACTACTTGGTAGAATTTAGTCTAAAGGCGCACTCCATTACCTAAAGGATAACATCATTATAATAATTAAACTTTGTTAGTTAGTATTAGTTATATAGTAAATAAGGCAGCAGTGGGAGCCATTATTGCTGCTTCAAGCCACACCGCCAAGCCCTCTAAATCGGAGAGCTGGGACACTTACCTCCTGACTCTCATACCCAGTCATACCGTGACATCACTCGTGCATGGCTCACAGCTTGTCATAGAGAATCCTTGCATTCAGTGAGAAGTTTTGGATTACACCAGCGAAGCCTTCTGGATGGCATTGCAGTAGGGACGTATGGTAGAGCCATGGGAGTTTCAGCACCAAAAAAAGGTAAGTAAGAAACTTTTTTCATATTTTCTACTGCAAACAAGATCCATAATATATGCAGCCACTAGAAGACTGTAGCATTAGGAATGCAGGTCTGTAGTGTTCCTTTAAGGCAATGTTTACAAGCAAAGAATCAGTCATGTGGAGTAATCGTATCGCCATTGTATAATTACATCTCTTGATCTCTTATCTAATAAAATAATAACACGTCATTAATCTGCGATTGGTCTAATGTTTTGCTGCAATTTCACTCCAGCCATGAATGGTTTCTTGAAACTGAAAGAGTCACTGTTTTAGATCACAATTGTGACCCATTGGGACATTTCTCGGTTATATTTTGTAGGAGTATCACTCTTCATTACCCAAATTGAGCCAAGTTCGAGAAATTAGCTTAATTATTCACTGATTGCCACATTATTTAGTAATGGCATTATTTTCCTTTAATTGTTTTCATTAGCCTGCGTTATTCTCATTAAGCAGAACCAGTCTGTATATTTTCTCTCATTATACACCGTGAGATTGGTGTCACAAGCTCACTCTCGCTGGCAGGATCTAACACAATAAAAGGTGATGCTCAGTTACTCCCAAAACACTTGCTATTCAGTAAGATGCGTAGCAAAGGGTTTAGTCAGACCCCTTTAAATGTAAGAAAAAAATCCATTGTTGACAATTTGGATTCTGCTAAGTCATTGAGATGAAGTGGTATGGATGACCTTAGTGGTCCCTTTAAATATGACATTCATTTCGAATTCTCAATAATTCTCACTTAATGAATAGCCCTGTTTAGCAAGTTAAATCCTGGGAGTGGATTAACTGTGTTATAATTCGATTCCAGTTGTTAGTAGCTACTGTCTTCTCCTTGAATTTACTGCAGTGTGGACCTTGTGCATGTCCAACTTTCCCTTTAACGTCCTGTTTGGGCTGTGATCACGTGTCCCTGAAAAGGAAAGAATGTATCTGTATCTGGAACCTACCTCATGGTGGACAGGTAATATTCCACAAACATGTACACTCCTGCTAGAGGGAAAACCATTCATTTGTCTAAAAATTCCAAAATTCACAAGCATCGTCAACCAGTAAAAATCATCAATTCGCCATGTATGTATACAAATGTTTATTAATATCAAAATACAAACGATACGAGAAACAAATGAATGTAACTTAATGTTACATATGATCATCTTTTAAACCTCTTAAGATTCCACCACGTTTCCTCTGGCCTATTATATAATATATTCGACTCTCCGTAGAGGGCAGATTAGTAGATGACAATGGCTTCCGTTAGCCATGATGCTTAGTCCACAGTAGGGAATCATTAGCTGAGAGCGATCCGCTGATACTATAAGCAAGGTGTGGGCAACCTTCGGCATTCCAGATGTTTTGTACCGCATCTTCCCTGATGCTTTGCCAGCACTCTGGCTGTAAGAGCATTATAGGAGATATAGTCCTGACATCTAGAGTGCTGAAGGTTGCCTACCTCTGCTGTAAACTAATGAATGACCAAGGGGGTCAGCATCCGGCTCCTGCCTCTCTGCAGAAACCAGATGTCATCATAACCAGCATGAGAAAACCCTTTGCGACAGGCGGAACCCAGGTATGAGAGCAAACCTTTGCAAAGTAGTTTGTTCCATTACTGGGGAATGGTGCCAGGGTACTCCTCGTACCATAACCACTACAGCGTCATGATACCAAGAGTAACCCATTAGTTATACGTAGGCAATCCATCACACTACAGAGACGTCCTGACAATTACATTCAATCACAATCACTTTGCTACATGATTGCTCCAGTACAACTTTATTCCATAACAAAGACATTATTCTCTGTAGTATTAAATTTAACACCCTTAAAGCCCTTCTGGCTGGGCAACCTACATATCCTTCATGATATTATTTAGTCATGACTGTCCCGCCAGATTCAGGACAGTTGGGGGGTATGCCTGCTTACATTAATACATTGTGTTTTATTAAGTGAAGTGCATGGATTAAACAAGTAAAAACAACAAACATTGTTTGGTTACATTGTCACCTACCACTACTGCTATAACACAGCAATTAATTATAGCCTATCTGTAAAATAACTTATCAGATCACTTTGAAAAATGCTGCACTTTGAATTCACCCGTCTTCTGATATTTATAGTAGGACAATAGTCAAAAAAGAATAGTCACCATTCATTGTAAAAAGATTTCATAATAGAGAATGTAAACATAAAAAATACATATATAGATAGTTACTGCTAATATAAACTAGATCGTTTTGGAGGAAAGTATATCATCCACCCAAGTGTGTTATTTTGATGTATAATTTCTATCCTCCTGACACAATACTGAAGGTCCATGGACCTGCTGGGACCTGAAAGTTCATTTCAAATTTAAGTTCAAAACAGCCGAATGGAAAAATCCTTCAAGTCAGCGATGCCTCTGGTTGGCCACTTTAAATGTGAAATTTACTTTTGACTTTAGTGTACAGCCTTCACATTGCTATTTGTTGAAGGTTGAACTGTTAGGATTTTAATCACACAAAAAAAAATCAAAAAGTTGCATTGATTTGACAAACCAACTTAATCATTTGTAACGTTGGATGTTAGTTCACCACAAACCTCGTATAATCTTTATTTAAACATGTTGGTTCCTTTGTATGTATAACTTCACTTTTTTTCAATATAAATAAGTATGTCAATTTACTTATCCACCATTAATACATTTGCAATTTATTATTTTTTATTCTGATTGTTATTCATGACATTATGCATTTTCAAAATATCTATTGTAAAAAAAAATATATATAAAAACAAAAAAAAAATACTTATGGGTTTAGCAAAGGTGGATACATTTTCGTATATTTTCTTTCCTTGTTTAAGTCAGTGTCAAATTGAATATGTCCTTCCTATCTAAATATTATGATATGAATAAATAATATTAACATAGAAATTATTTTTAAAAATCCTTTCTTGTAGAAAATGTTATTGAAAAAGCATGTTATTTGCTTGGGCTTATGAGAAAGCCATCTTTTATAGAATTCCGGAGATGCGTTTGTTGATTTGTTTTTATTTGAACATTTTGAGGTTCAAACATGTTTGTCGACGTCAAAACTAAAATCTTGAATTAAAGAGAATATTTATTTTCTGGATCTTTTGAATTGACTACAAAGACAGACTTTGTAAATTAAGTTACACATGAAATCTGTTTAATTGAGTTACTTTACAAAAACTATTCTTCTATTTGATGGACGCCATGGTGATACTTACTTTGCTCCCCATCTCGGTGCTAAAAGCACTATATTTTCTATCATCTCTCCTCTCTGTGACTGAATCTGACTCCGTTGTAGTGTTTTGTTCTGTTCTGCTCGGATGCCTGTCATTAGAAGTGATGTTGGATGTCCTACATCCATTTGAACCCAGGTAATGTTTCATTTTGCATTGCTAAGCAATAAAAACTAAAACACACTTACCTTCCCCTTCTTTTTGTTCATCATGGGGATCATCCAGTCAGTGCCTCTGACATTCATATTCTTTGCCTCAAATGTAAAGTGCTGCAGTCTTGCAGGCACATTGCAGGGCTGATGTGTAGGTTGCAATAGCAGGCTTCAATGTCCTATTAAAATGCAGATAGCCAGGTACCTATATCTTATTTGATATCATTTTGTGTGTGAAATTGCTACTATTTGGCTAAGTGGGAGACATAACTAACAAGGTGTTGTAGTGCATCTTAAAGCTCTGGTGAGTGTAAGTGCACTACCTTATCCTTTATTGATAGGTTGGAGCTAAACTTTAGCTCCAGAGAGTGTAAGTGCACTACCTTATCCTTTATTGATAGGTTGGAGCTAAACTTTAGCTCCAGAGAGTGTAAGTGCACTACCTTATCCTTTATTGATAGGTTGGAGCTAAACTTTAGCTCCAGAGAGTGTAAGTGCACTACCTTATCCTTTATTGATAGGTTGGAGCTAAACTTTAGCTCCAGAGAGTGTAAGTGCACTACCTTATCCTTTATTGATAGGTTGGAGCTAAACTTTAGCTCCAGAGAGTGTAAGTGCACTACCTTATCCTTTATTGATAGGTTGGAGCTAAACTTTAGCTCCAGAGAGTGTAAGTGCACTACCTTATCCTTTATTGATAGGTTGGAGCTAAACTTTAGCTCCAGAGAGTGTAAGTGCACTACCTTATCCTTTATTGATAGGTTGGAGCTAAACTTTAGCTCCAGAGAGTGTAAGTGCACTACCTTATCCTTTATTGATAGGTTGGAGCTAAACTTTAGCTCCAGAGAGTGTAAGTGCACTACCTTATCCTTTATTGATAGGTTGGAGCTAAACTTTAGCTCCAGAGAGTGTAAGTGCACTACCTTATCCTTTATTGATAGGTTGGAGCTAAACTTTAGCTCCAGAGAGTGTAAGTGCACTACCTTATCCTTTATTGATAGGTTGGAGCTAAACTTTAGCTCCAGATAGTGTAAGTGCACTACCTTATCCTTTATTGATAGGTTGGAGCTAAACTTTAGCTCCAGAGAGTGTAAGTGCACTACCTTATCCTTTATTGATAGCTTGGAGCTAAACTTTAGCTCCAGAGAGTGTAAGTGCACTACCTTATTCTTTATTCATAGTTTGGGGCTAAACTTTAGCTCCAGAGAGTGTAAATGCACTACATTATCCTGTATTTAGAGGATGGAGCTAAAATGAGTGTAAATGCTCATTTTTATCCATTATTCTCCATTCACATGATCACACTTCACTATTATACCTGCTGTATTGTTCTAATTCATGTCATTTCATATACTACAATTAAGGACCAGAAGGTGCGACCTCTTTCATTTCAAGTTCTCCATTAAATACTGAGAAAGAGAGATATCTTGCAGGAATGTGTTGCAGCCTGTATAATATGCCAAGTGTACTTCTCAGTGCTTTACCATCTGCATTGTACATCATAATATGTGGTTTTTTCCTGAGCTGCAATGTTTATAGCCCAGTGGGGGTTGCTGTGTTCCCTGACTATTTTACAGACAGCAGTCAGTCTGTCTGTTTGGCTCATTGGCAGCAGCCTGCTATGCAGTGCTTAGAGGAGAACACTGACAGCAGTCTGATATGCAGTGCTTAGAGGAGTACACTGACAGCAGCCTGATATGCAGTGCTTAGAGGAGAACACTGACAGCAGCCTGATATGCAGTGCTTAGAGGAGAACACAGACAGCAGTCTGATATGCAGTGCTTAGAGGAGAACACTGACAGCAGCCTGATATGCAGTGCTTAGAGGAGGACACTGACAGCAGCCTGATATGCACTGCTTAGAGGAGAACACAGACAGCAGTATAATATGCAGTCCTTAAAGGAGAATCTGACAGCAGCCTGATATGCAGTGCTTAGAGGAGAACACTGACAGCAGCCTGATATGCAGTGCTTAGAGGAGGACACTGACAGCAGCCTGATATGCAGTGCTTAGAGGAGAACACTGACAGCAGCCCGATATGCACTGGTTAGAGGAGAACACTGACAGCAGCCTGATATGCACTGCTTAGAGGAGAACACTGACATCAGCCTGATATGCACTGCTTAGAGGAGAACACTGACAGCAGCCTGCTATGCAGTGCTTAGAGGAGAACACTGACAGCAGCCTGCTATGCAATGCTTAGAGGAGAACACTGACAGCAGCCTGATATGCAATGCTTAGAGGAGAACACTGACATCAGCCTGATATGCACTGGTTAGAGGAGAACACTGACAGCAGCCTGATATGCACTGCTTAGAGGAGAACACTGACAGCAGCCTGATATGCACTGCTTAGAGGAGAACACTGACAGCAGCCTGCTATGCAATGCTTAGAGGAGAACACTGACAGCAGCCTGATATGCAATGCTTAGAGGAGAACACTGACATCAGCCTGATATGCACTGGTTAGAGGAGAACACTGACAGCAGCCTGATATGCACTGCTTAGAGGAGAACACTGACATCAGCCTGATATGCACAGCTTACAGGAGAACACTGACAGCAGCCTGCTATGCAATGCTTAGAGGAGAACACTGACAGCAGCCTGCTATGCAATGCTTAGAGGAGAACACTGGCATCAGCCTGATATGCAGTGCTTAGAGGAGAACACTGACATCAGCCTGATATGCACTGTTTAGAGGAGAACACTGACAGCAGCCTGATATGCACTGCTTAGAGGAGAACACTGACAGCAGCCTGATATGCACTGCTTACAGGAGAACACTGACAGCAGCCTGATATGCACTGCTTACAGGAGAACACTGGGAGGTATGCACTATCTGCTAGATTGCCCACAGGTTCTATAACTCAAGGGGTTAAAATTCCGTTCTACGTTACATTGTAAGGCCACATAATACGCATCATTTGCTGTAAGAAATTGTTCCACATCAGCCAATGTATTAAGTAAATGAATATATTTCATTCCAGACCTGGCAGATCATTCAATAAAGCAAAAGCTTGTGAAAAATAAATGGAAATACAATTACTGCCAAAAGCTATTATCCTATCCAAATCTTATTAATTGTGCTCAGTGGTCCATGAAAAAAGTCCTTTTATCTCCTTGTTATTGAAAGAAAAAGGCAAGAAAATATCAAATATAAAACAGATATATTTATTTTAAGATTTGTCTTTGTTTCATTAAATATGCATTCACTTGTACAAATATTTATTGAAAATGACTTTTATTTTGTGTTCCCATCTTATACTTGTCGTTAGGTTTCTGTTATATTTTTTTCTCCCCACTTGAATAAATGTAACAAAACCCATATCCCAAATCATTTAGTTTTGTGAACAGATTATTTTACGATTTTTCATGTCTTTTTTTCCCCTGAAATAAAACAATGCTCTAGCCATACTAGCTCCTGTGATACTGGCATCTGAACAGAATTCCCATTATCGTCTGCTTAACAAAGTGATTGATTATCTTGAGATCCTACTTCAGACACCACACTGCTTCAGTCAGAGACCCTTGTTCAACAAAAACTGACTTTACCTAATTCTAGAAAAAAAAAGTGTGTGAATGCATTACTTCTAAAACCTCTGCGTAAGTTTCCTGTTCGTATTCATAGACACTATTTTCCCCAAACAGTTAAGAAATCGCATATCAACATCAGGTACAGGCGCAATGATTGCTAATCAACCTGCAGATTAACATAAAATAATCAAATATCCCCTATAATCTGAAAGGGTTAGAAATCCTTTGTGGGAGAAAGCCTAATTGTTATTTTAATTAAAAAAATTTAGATCTCATTTGGAACTGACCATGATGCTTATAATGTTAATACTGTTTCATCTGTTTGTTCCTGAATTTAGATGTTTATCTTCTGTAAGTAAATATTAATTAGTGTGCTCGGTAATGTCATCCCGACAGACTTTGTGGTTGGGTTGGTTTTTTTTTTTTTTTTGGTGTATTTAATATAATAAAATGTTTTGGGGGGGAAATGTGGTGGGGAAAGTTGTTTAATAGTTAACAAAAGGCCAAGATTTAACGATATTCCTAATTAAACACAGGTACATCAACCAAAGAAACAGTTAAATGGATTGCCTTTAGAATTGCCAGAATCACCATTTCTTGAACAAACATCACTTCTTCAGTCTTTTGGGCTGTGCATAAAGAGTACTGCCTGCGAAATTCACATGGTACAAGAAGAAAACAATTAATGAATCAAAGCAGTTTCCCTCCCTGATTGATTAACTAATAGATTTTTCACTTGGGCAGAATGTGAATGCCATGTAGTATAGGGCAATACGTTTCATGTGATGCCCAACAAAATGTGCTTTGTGATATTTCTCCTGGACAGAATATCGGATTGGTCAATGATGATTGTGTATAAACAGGAATTCATATCATATTCTGTAAAAAAAAAATAAAAAATTAAATTCTGTATTTTCCTTCATTGTTTTTGCCAACTGATGAGGAATGCAAATTAAATAAAATAGAATACATTTAAAAAAAATAAATATATAAATACAAAACAAACTACAAGGTCTTTGGACATTCTAGAGCAGTGGTTCCCAACCCAGTCCTCAAGTACACCCTAACAGTCCAGAATTTAGGGATTAGACCAGTTGTGTCTAAGGTGTGTTTAGAAAGAAAAAAAACCAAAACACTTTAGACATGACAGGGTAATCCCTAAATCCTGGACTGATAGAGGATAGTTAAGGTTTGGGTTGGGAACCTCTGTTCTAGAGGATCAGTCAGTTAGATATGATGTGTTTAACCCCTTAAGGACACGACATGTGTGACATGTCATGATTCACTTTTATTCCAGAAGTTGAATGAACCAGGGCAAACAGTGCCAAAACTGTTGTCTGATGTAAATTAACGGTATATGAATAAGGGGACGGGGAATATAAAAGTATGGATATGTCTTCAGTTGGTTGATGATGCCCCACGGAACACTGACATTTAGAGATTCAACATTATTTAAGCCAAAAATGCTCTAGGGCCTTTTAACTAAATACTCAGTGTTTTTCACTAAATTGAGAATTGGCAGGAATTGTACATTTTTGGTAAACTGGAGCTTAATAAAGGTGAGTTTGAGATTTTTTTGAGTCCCGATACAGCTTGCTAGGAAATGAAAACCCAATTTTACATTTTAGGTCAAATTATTCAGATCGAAAAAAATAATCAAATCAGCAATTTTTTCTGTCTGGCTATTTTGATCAAAATTCTGCAATTTGCTTTTCAATTTACTATAGCTAAGTGTGCAGCAAATCAACTGCTGTGTGTATTAAACGGACACTATAGTCACCAAAACAACTACAGCTTATGGTATTTATTCTGGTGAGTAGAATCATTACCTTCAGTCTTTTTGCTGTAAACACTGTCTTTTCAGAGAAAATGCAGTGTTTACATTACAGCCTAGTGATACCTTCACTGGCCACTCCTCATATGGCTACTAGAGGTGCTTCCTGGGGCAGTGCTGCACAGTGTTACTGATATTCAGTTCATTCAATGGATCTCTATGAGGAGATGCTGATTGGCCAGGGCTGTGTTTGGCTTGTGCTGGCTCTGCCCCGATCTGCCTTATTGACAAGCTCAGACAATTCAATGCTTTCCTATTAGAAAGTCGACCCGAATATAAGTCGAGACCCTTAATTTTACCCCAAAAAACTGGGAAAACGTATTGACTCGAGTACAAGACTAGGGTGGGAAATGCAGCAGCAACTGGTACATTTCTAAATAAAATTAGATCCCCCAAAAATTATATTAATTGAATATTTATTTACAGTGTGTGTATATAATGAATGCAGTGTGTGTGTGTGTGTGTGTGTGTATATATATGAGTGCAGTGTGTGTGTAAGTGCAGTGTGTGTGTATGAGTGCAGTGTGTATGAATGCAGTGTGTGTGTGTGTATGAGTGCAGTGTGTGTATGTGTATGTGATGCAGAGCCTTGGTGGGGGATGGGCATTTTTATTATTTTTTTTATATATATATATTTTTTTTAATATTATTAATATTTTTATGTTATTTTATTTACATTTTTATGTTATTTTTTTCCGTCCCCCCTCCCTGCTTGTTAGCTGGCCAGGGAGGGGGGCTCTCATTCCCTGGTGGTCCAGTGGTGTGCACTGTGTAGGAGGGGGCTGGCAGAAAGCGTAACTTCCTTTTCTCTCTCCTCCGATCCGGTCAGCTCCACTGTAAGTCTCGCGATGATAACCACGGTAACCCGTGGCAACGCTCTGACCCTGCGTCTCTCGCGAGACTTGCAGTGGAGCTCACCGAACCGGTGGAGAGATAAGGGAGCTGACGGGAGCTGCAGGAAAGGTAAGTAAACGCTTCCTGCCAGCCCCAACAAGCCCGGCGGTCCTTGTCTGTATTATGGCAATGTAAGTTGCCATAATACAGACACTCACTTGAGTATAAGACGAGTGGGGGTTTTTCAGCACAAAAAATGTGCCGAAAAACTTGTCTTCTACTCGAGTATATACGGTATGTCAGCCAAGAAGGAAGATCAGTGGCAGAGCCAGCAGCAGCAGACTGGGATAAAGGTATAATTTTACTATAATTAGGGGGGACTAGATGGTGGTTTTTATACTATAGGGTCAGGAATACATGTTTCTGTTCCTGACCCTATAGTGTTTCTTAGGTAATGTTTTTTTAATTAAGTCTACAGGGACATTCACTGACAAGCACTTGTAACTTTTAAGCCAAAACAGACAAACTGGAAAACAATCTTTGTGTTCAAATTCACCCAAACTTTATTCCAACTTGTCTACTTTGTCCTAATTTTTAAACTAGTGTTTAATTTAGCTATTTATTGAATGTGTTCACATATAAAAGTGTTGCTGTGGATAACTTGACAACATATGCATTGATACATTTAACAAACCAGACACGTGTGACTTAGTGCCATTTTGTGGTCTGCTATTTCAGTAATTTTGCGGTCTGCTATTTCAGTAATTTTGTGGTCTACTATTTCAGGATTTGTGCACATCAGGTAATGTAAACCAGTGCACATTGGCAAAGCAAAGAGGGACAACCAGATCTGCCCTTCCGAACAGGCTCATGTTGATTTCCAAGGGCAGTACATGAAAATAGATGTGGTTTGTAAAACTCAAAAACTGCAGAAAGGAAGTTAATTCATCAATCAAGATAGAATCCCAAATGAAATGCTTTTCCCTTCAGCGGCATATGAATGGTTAATATGTCAGGAATCACTTTTTGTGTATTGTCCATCAGCATGAAGGAGTGATATGTTAATATTGTTGAGCGCTACAGAATATGCGGGCGCTATATAAATACCAGTAATAATATAATAATGTGTTCATCCAAAACGCTCTAGTCATAGGCCATATTAGTTTAAAGAAATGCTCCAAGCCCCTAAACATTTCAGCTTGCTGAAGTAATTTAGGGATTAACAGAGTGTCCCCCCTCTCTTGTACGTTATAAAAGTGCAGATTTTAAGACAAATCAGCATTTTTAACAAGCTCCGAGGTTGCATTCTCCCGCCTATCAATTTGCCTTTATACACACTTAATGCACACAAATCACAAAGCAAAGATACAACGTAAAAAAGAAATCCCTGCATAATCTTAACAAGTGTGTGTTTTTTTTTTTTTTTAAATGTTGTTAACTAAGGAAAACTGCCTTTAACCCCTTAAGGACACATGACGTATGTGACATGTCATGATTCCCTTTTATTCCAGAAGTTTGGTCCTTAAGGGGTTAAAGGACCACTATAGTGCCAGGAAAACAAAAAACACTCGTTTTCCTGGCACTATGTAGTCCTTAGGTCCCCCCCACCCTAATGGCCCCCCTCCTGCTGGGCTGAAGGGGTTAGAACCCCTTCAGCCATGTACCTTTATCCAGCGCCAGACTCCCTTGGCGCTGGTGACCTCTTCTCCCCCTCCGACGTTGGCCCCAGAGTGGAGCTGAATGCGCATGCGCGGCCAGAGCCGCGTGCGCCTTATAAACGCCCATAGGAAAGCATTACTCAATGCTTTACTATAGACGTCAGCGTCTTCTCGCTGTGATTTTCACAATGAGAATCGCGAAAGCGGCCTCTAGTGGCTGTCAGTGAGACAGCCACTAGAGGCTGGATTAACCCTAGTGTAAACATAGCAGTTTCTCTGAAACTGCTATGTTTAAAGCTGCAGGGTTAAAACTAGAGGGACCTGGCACCCAGACCACTTCATTGAGCTGAAGTGGTCTGGGTGCCTATAGTGGTCCTTTAAATGGGAACTATGAATTTGTTATTTTGTTATCCTCGAAATATAACAAATTCGTGTTTAAAATTATGAAAAATTTAATTAAATGTATTAATCCCCATGGCTGTATTTAACTCTATCCTGAAACTGGGTGCCTCCATCTTGGCTCCTTGTCAATCAGTATAAGCTCTGCCTTTTTCTGTCACATTAGGTGCAGGAGGAGAACCTCCAATGTAATATGTGCCTTGGCTGTGCCAGGACTGTGTTGTCGCTAAATATAAATTTATATGAAATAGTATCACATGAAAATATAATAATAATAATAATAAGGTTAACACAAATTATTGGTGATTTCAAAGTTTTATTTCATGGTGTTATTTCCAGAGAAGTGATGATTCCCCTTTAATAAATCCTAGACTATTTAAAATAACATTCTATCACTTATCAGCGTGAAGTCATATTGGATTCTTCAGATTCTCTATGTTTACCTAGGCCAGGGATAGACAAACTTCAGCACTCCCGATGTTGTAGACTACATCATCCCTGATGCTTTGAAGAGCATTATGGGACATGTAGTGCACAACCCGTGGCGTGGTGAAGGTTTCCTACCCCTGCCCTAGGCACAAATTACTGCTACGTGATGAATGGCTTCCTGTGTAATGTGCTCCAACAAAATGAGGGAATATTTCTACCTTAAAAGGCACAACCTTTCATGGACTGCCCTACCGCATGATGAAACAATACATGTCAAAGACAATGCAGTGGATCCAGCAACCCTAAATACCCCTTGTTTAATGTCACAATGCTAAAAATCACTGACAGGAATAGGGTGAAAAAGCAGAGAGCTGTTACTATGTATCAAACACATTCACACAGTACTCAGTATATCTATGATGGTATGAATCTTTACAGATTTGATGCACGTTTTATTTATAGAGCTCCTTCTGTTGTTGTTTGTTTGTGTTTAATTAATATTCAAAAATAATTATAAAGTGGGTTCAATTAAAGAGCATCACAACGCGAGTTTTAACAGTTTAAAAAAAAAAAAAAACTCTACTAGTGAGATGTGTCCTTTCACATGGCCCCAACACAGAGAGTATATATTATTGCCTTGGCTTTATTGTGATTTATAGATCCCACATGTACACTATGTGCTTAGTAAATATCACAACTTTCCCCATAAAACCAAATTATGAGCAGCAACTTCTAAACAATTTTGCCTTGATCCCAGCACCTTTCATTATTAATGTTGACCTCATTTGTGTCCATTCAAAGCATTATTCCCACCAAATCTATATGGTCCACATACGGCTTTGATGGGTTATATTTTATTTTTTCGATGGAACATGTGCTTCTGATGGCAATAAGGCACTGAAGGATGGCAGTGCCCTTATATAAGGGCTAAAGATACAGAGGATTCACCATATACATTGCCAACATTCCCAGAAACGTTTAGCTGCTTCTAGACTTTCTGATAATATCTTCAAGAGATCCAGAAGTCAAATGTCCTGAGTGTGGACCCTAAAAGGAATCTATAAAACCTCTCAAACCTAAAGCAAAGTTTGTCTGGTCCGCATTGATTCAGTATGTCAGGAGATCACGACTTTTCTGTCGGTTTATGTTTGAGACAATATTACTTTTAATTGTCAGCCCAGAATCGAAGCATTAATAAAACATTATATTGTTATATTTTCCTTGTCTTATATAGACAGACTGTCAAATATCCATTTATTGTTACAGTGATTTACAAAGATTCCTACACCATTCTATTGCACCATAAAGCCACATTTGCCACCTTACCACACAGAAACCATTAAAGCAACAGTGTATTGCCCAGGGGCTGCCAAAAAGCAAATGTTTAGCAAGCAGGGATGAAGTGATTTAAATGCAGCCCTGCACTACACATGTTCCGTACTTTCCCACTGTGGGTCAAAATTAGCCAAACCACAGGCCATTATTTACTTAAAGGACATCTGTCAAAAAAATTACAATTTTTGTTTTGTACAAGTATATTACATTTAATGAAACGTAATGATTGTTTATTTAATAATGAATGGTGATTTTTAAGAAAAAGATTTTTTTTTTTTAAATCTAACTAAGCATACATATTGGGTTAGATGCTGCAACCGTTTCACAAAGAACAATCACAGCAGCAACAAGTTAGTTTGAGCAGCAGGTGGTGAGATAATAGTAGATAGAATTTGACTCAACATGGCCGCTCAAACAGATAAAGACTGAAATTTTCTCTAAAAAAATAAATCAAAATACATAATTTACACAAAAAAACACTAATTTTTTTATTTAATGTAATAAACTTAAAAGCAGTGAAATTTTGATTACAGTTATCCTTTGAATGCCTTAAATAAACGCCACAGACAATTGGCTATTTAGATTTCAATCTGAATTTCCGTGAATGCGGTGAGGTGAGTGAATGAATAACTTACAAATAAAATAGATACATTTCTTAAAACCAGGGACTGAGTGGGACTGCCAGTCTTGAGATAGATATGAACTATAAATCCATGTCTGCAGAGATTGTCACCAAAATGTTACCAATAATTACCTTATTACAGACAGCCCTGCGCTATTCACAACACTTCACCATCTATACCTATCTGGGTAGCCAATTGCACCAAAGATAATAATTTTGACTACGATAACCAAAAAGCTATAGCACCAAAATGTTTCTTTTACGTCATCCCTGTAGCGGGCATGACATTTCCCAACTAATGAACCAGTAAAATCAGAATCAGAGAACGAATCCCAGATCAGTCTGTACTTCTACAAGTCGCTTGATACAAAAATAAAACATACTTTATACTTAGCTATATATAGACCTCTTTTTCACTATATATATATATATGTCTGTGTATATATATATATTTTTTATATATATATATTTGTTTATTTATTCTTAAATATCTGCACATAAACCGCTACAACAAGCACGCCTCCTTGCCTTCAGAAAAATAACAAAATTTATGATGAACCATAAATAGAAGTATATACAACATGGATCCTATTTAATGTGATCCTGTAGCCTAAAATCATCCATAAGGCCAAATAACTACCCTAACAGGAAAACGCCACACAGCAAAATATCTGACCTGGGTTAAAACTCTCTATCAATATTATTATAATTGCAATTGATTTTTTTTTTCATTTTTATTAAATTAGAAAAAGGCTAGCTACAATGTGCTACATGATACCCATCTGTACAGACGTCATTATATTCCATTTTTGCCCACTTTCAATGTCCATGTAATAGTCCAAGATTTAAAGGGAAACTATAGTGCTTGGAGTACAACGTTGTATTCCTAGCACTATAGCTCCCCAGCAGTGTAAGGGTTAAACCCTTACTATGCCTACCCGATTCCAGTGCCAATGTCCCCTGGTGCTCAGTCTGCACTCTGCCCCCTCCGACGTATCCAACGGGGGAAACGCTAATGCGCATGCGCTGTAAATGCTGCAAGCATATTAGGCCCTTTCTGCAATGCTTTTCTATGAGGGTTTTGACTGATGCTCGATGTTCTCATGCAGAGCATGAGGATGTCCAGCATCAGTTAGGCAACCAGAAGTCACCTAACCACCAGTAAGTGCCTCTAGTGGCTGTCTGATTGACAGCCACTAGAGGAAGTTTTAACCCTGCAAGGTAATTATTGCAGTTTCTCAGAATTAACATTGCAGGGTTACGGGGACAGGGTCACTGCACCCAGCCCACTTCAATGAACTGAACTGGTCAGGGTGCCTATGGTGTAACTTTAAGGATTACCAAATTTTGGACAAATTGAAATGTTCAGAATAAATGGATCATTGGTGGCCTGCTGATGAAGTTGTCTCAGCCTTCCACTTACCAAGCAGTTCTTACAAGCCAAGAGTTAATTCATAAACAACTAAATACCTCCTGCTACTAGAAATCTCACTCGTAAGACCTACCCCAAGTGTTAAAAAGTTTTAAATCTAAATGTAAAGCTGATAATTAGATATATGATTAAATCTGAGGAGTGAGCAGAACACATGACACAGGGAGTAATATTACCTCTTGCTGCTATTAGAGGCACTTATAAAAAAAACATTATTACTAAATATAATTGAAAATAATTTTAAAAATTAATTTATACTTTCCAGCATTTTAAGTGCCAAAAAGAGACTCTTCCCTCTGAATTATGTAGCCAGCGGCGGGGTTATAACAGGACAGTTTAGGTGATTTCATAACCTACTGATTTATGGAACCGAAAATGTAACGTAAAACAAGAAGAATGTATCTTATTTCCACAGACTAATTTCTAAACACATTTATTGTAGTTTAAAGACACATTACTGGGAGTATTATTGCTGTGGAGCTTCGTTATACTCTCACACACTAACGAAACGAAGCTACTAGAAAAGAGGGACATTAGGATAGAAAAAAGATTTGGGGATAAAGTAGGAAAAAGAAAGACCTAAAGAAAGACACTTGGGAGGTATGGTAATTCAGTAACTAAGTGAAATGAAGATTGTATTAATCACTTCATTTTGCCTCCGATAAAACTTTGAAATATGCATCAGAGAGGGTTAAAGG
This sequence comes from Pelobates fuscus, assembly GCF_036172605.1. NCBI lineage: Eukaryota > Metazoa > Chordata > Amphibia > Anura > Pelobatidae > Pelobates > Pelobates fuscus. Next base: position 137,832,456 of record NC_086327.1, read on the forward strand.
ACACATTTTTTGTTCAAGTGCCCCAATAAAATAAGAGATACAACATAACTTAAAATCAATCTAGATTGCAGTGGTCATTTGTTTGCTAATAAATTGGGAATAAAGAAGTTAATGAGCCAGTAAGCTGCTAATTTCACAAGAAATTGAGAATACCTGTTATTTTCTACCCACGTGTGACCAGACATGAGCATTTTAAAGTACTTATACTGATATCCAACACATCTCGAGATAACTTGCCTGTTTATTTTCTCATTTGCTTAATTAAACTTTACACTGTCTATAACCAAATCCGTAACGAATATAATGACCGTTTAATGTGTGTCGGGTGGAAACACTGCGATAAACTGATTTCTCTTAAGCAGAATGTGGACGTTACATACTGTAAGCGAGAAATTTTCATGTACAGCCCAACAGCATGAAGACATCAAGCCCATAAGCCTTCCAGTAAAAACATGGCAGACCCAGCAACAAATAATTAATGAAAGTTCAACTTCTCACACCTGCAAAGTTATTCACTAAAGTGTGAATATTCATGAAATCAGAAATTTAGGTTAAAATAGCCAAACTGAAAATATAGCTAACTTGGAGAATATTTCCAGTTTGACTAGTGTGGTCTGAAATGTAAAATTTGCTTTAAATTCCCAGCAGGTGATAGTCTAGTAAAAACAGTAACTGATCAAACACACACAAAAAAAGGAACGTTTAAAATAGACAGGAAAACGAAAAGTAATTGGTAATAAATTAATTGAAATTATAAGCTTCATATTGTTTGACCAAAATGTCCTTGTCATCAAGAAGATTGTTTGTAAGTGTTTGGGGCTGAATTCATGTTAATTAGAGAGCTGGTAGATAAACAGATTTCCTGGGACACGTGTCTCTCATACATGTTGTTGGGCAGTACATGAAGAGTGCTAACCTATTGTCTGTAATACTTATCCCGCTGTTCAATTCATCGCTGACTTGGGAATCTAAAAGGAACTGCCTTGATTAATCTCCCTCCTGCTGTAGCATATGAATGCTACGTATTACAGTCAATGTGTTTTATGTATTGCTTATCAGTCAGAATAAGAGTTATATGGCCAGGAAAACATGGTGGATCACGAGACGCAATATCGTGTGGCTGCAGAACATCTCACCAAATAATCAGGACCCAAACCCCCACTTTCTTTTCTATTAATACTGCCTCACAGCAGAAGCTGCAAAGCCTGTTGATTTGAATGTCATCTTTAGGTTTTCTATTATTTTTTTTTAAATTTATTTTGTATTTATATATATTTTAAATGCATTATCAATATAAAGCATTACAAAAAAATGTATTGTGTACTGCCTAGGGTGTCCCTTTAAGTTAAGGGTATTGGGGGGGGGGGGGGAGGACCTGTGAATGGACTGATATTCATTTCCATGAAGCTCTGACATTAAACTCTCATCAAGAGACAATACTTCATCACCCAATTTGCTCTGTAGTATCCCCTGTTTCTCTGGCTTGCTCAGAGTAACTAGTATTGCAGTCGGGCAGTAGCTGTAAGACAATAGCCTGTATAACCCTTACATAGACCTTTTTCACATATTCACTAAAGTGAGTCTAGCCAAGAATTCCCAGTGAGTTCAAAGTGAATATCCAGATCAAACTAACCAAACTGGAAACATTCTCCAAGTCAGCAATTCTTCCAGTTCAATTACTTTGGCCTCACATTTGAATTCCCAACAACTCTCACTTTAGTGAATAACCCTGTATAGGTTACATTTCCCGATTTTGGGCCAAAACAGCTAAACTGGAAACATTTTGTAAACCAGCTGTGTTTTCAGGTCGACTAACTGATTTCACTTTGAATCCCTCGCAATTCCCACCTTAGTGAATAACCTTGCTATTAAAGGGAATAACTCAGAAAGCAGGACGCCCTGAGCACATATATTTATTTGTAATGCCAGGGATTTGGGGATTTGTCGATCAGCATGGCAATATGGAACGTGTCCCTAGGTGTGGCACAAGCTAAAATGATTGCTGGTATGTGATTTGCCTGATGCCGGCTAATACTATTCAGTAAGCGAGGGCTGACCCGTGTACATAAGCTGTGATGTACATTAGCATTTTTACTTCATTCCTCGTCACTGAAAACACATATATAAAAAGCACCATGTAATGGAGGACATCATTCTCCACCTGCCATTACTGAACAATTAGCCCTAAATATCAGCACCATGAAAATATACAACCCAACTGCTTATTTCAAAGACTGCTCTGCACCATTAAATTTCCCTTTCTTGTAGAATGCGCCAGTAACTTAAATCCCAGGATAAGAAAACTAGCCAAACGTTATCGCACCTTAATCAGAGCTCAAAATATACACATACCCACTAGCCATTGGGGAGTGAAAATTCAGCCATGGCCAGTAGAAAATTCTTGGTTAGTGTGCCATAGACCCCCCAGGCTTGCAGAGGCAAGTAACTTTTAGGTTTGGCTAGTAGCATAGAGACTGAAATGTTCAGCCCTGCCTTCATCATCTCTATAGTGTTCACTCAGAGGGATAAAAGCTAAATTTTTAACCCCCTTAAGGACACATGACATGTCATGATTCCCTTTTATTCCAGAAGTTTGGTCCTTAAGGGGTTAATATTGATTAGCTTTCACAATATCCAGCTACATCCTAAAAATTAATTAAACCAAATAATTTCAGGCCGTACCCATTAAAATATGTCATTTGCTTGATGTCATAAATAAAGAGATTTAACTCCTAATTGTAAAATGTAGGTCAAAATAAGATAAACTGGAAAAATTCTTTGACGCAACTGATTTGGAGATATTTTTTCCCCAATATGACTACATTGGCCAAGTTTTGCAAGTCAGATGTCTACTCCCCACAACATACGGGAGGTGTTACACAAATAAAAAAAAAAGGTCTTAAATCATCACAAATAGCTCATAGGAGTAATTTCACTACAATGAGAATTCAAAGTCAATTTCATATTTGATTATGTGAATGTCCATGGGAATAATGGCTAATTCTGTTTTTAAACTGATAGGAATTAACATTTCCACAGACCGCAACAACAAATAATTTGTATTGAGTATAATCTATGTATTTAAATTAAAACATCAAATTATCTTAAAATCTTTGATTAATAATGACTTGGAGGTAAAGATTAAACTGAAACCGACATTTATCTAGCGATATTTGAAATAAAGATCTGTTGTGTTCCATCTCGATGCGTTACCATCAATAAACTTAGCAAGTTACCATTAAATCTTTATCAGTGATTAAGTCATGGCCTATAGGGGTTGTAAGGTTTGCCAATATCTGGCTACTCAATTTATATTGAAAGAAATGACAGCATAAATCATAAAGCAAAATTTATGGAGGGATGCTGTCGTTCACTTATGCTTGCGATAGTTGTAATTATAATGTCAAACCAGTGATACCATCTTGCACTAGACCACAACAATACAGTACTCTTCAGTTAATTAATGGGTTATTTAGTAAACGTTGCATTTTGAAATTAAGGCTAAAGTAACAGATTTAGAAAAATTATAAGATTCAGCTATAAACACAAATTGGCTATTTTAGCCTGAATTGTGCTATTTAGTTTTCTATTCAGTATAATTCAGTGCTTAGTAAATAGCACCCCAATTTTCCTAGAGATAGAATTTATGATGAAGCAAGAAATGCTGATAATTTACTCTAACGTTTTGACACACGTTAATCGAGAACGACTGTTGTTACAGTTTAACTCCCAGAATTCCATTTAGTAAAGCTATCTGTAGCTCTCTTTTGACTGTCTGGGAATATTTTCAGATGCAGGAAGACCATGGTTTTAGCTTTCCAATAGATTTCCCTTGTACTACAATCCAAAGTGGATTTCAAATGTAATTTCAAAATAGCCAAACTGGAAAAATTCTCTAAGACAACTATGATTTTAATTTGACTAGTCTGGATTTAAAGTTAAAATTCACTTTGAATTGTCACGTTGGCAAATAGCCCCGTTTGTATCTGTTTAGGTTTTTACTGTGGGCTCTTTAAAAGACTGAGTGTTCCCGGTTTTATTTCTTTTTCTAAATCACCCCAATGTCAAAAAAAAACTTTACTGAGGAGAATTTCTGCTATTTGATGAAAGTTGACAAGAATTGTATCAATGACAGCCAAATAAGTAAATTTAGAAACTACATTTCAATTCCCCCCCCCCCCAGATATTATTTCTTGCTCATTTCTATATATATATTGTAGATTTTCTTAATATGGTCATGAAATACACTTAGTGGAGGAGTGCAAGAAGATCTGAAATGGGACAATTTTTGTAATTCTCCCCATTTCGATGAGTATTTCCCCGTTACCTGACCATGATGAAAACTCTTTTTCGAACAACATACAAACCAACCTTTAATCCTATTTCCACAGTGAAAATTGTCTGTAATTTTACTGCCTTTAATACCATTCCACTTCTACATTAAATTCTAGAAACTGCTTTGGAAAATGCGTTGGTCGCAGTCATTGGGTAGACAAAAAAACAACCCTAAAAAAACACATATCTAATTATGGGTAACAAAGTCTAATGAAATGAATAAGTTCTATAAAGCACCGTTGAAATAAGGTCAATGCATTCAAAGATTTCTTCAAATCACATCCAGGCTCAGTATGGGTTACAATACCTTCGCCATTTACACAATACTCCAATTAACCAGTAGGAGGCAGAAACCTCTTGTTGTAAGAATACAAGTTATAATAAGCAGTATTAAATATTCACAGATCAGTGTTCCTAATGTACGCGGATGATGAAATTTTCCCTGCGTTGTATATACTCGGTGACACACAGAGGTTTAGCTCCTCTCGTGTATCATTGGCACAAATTAAGGGTTAGAGGGTTAGAAATTCAGCATAGCATCCTTCCCCTGTGATCTTGTGGAAGTTAAATGCCATTTTATCTAGTGTTTAAAGCCCACCACAATGGGTTTATGGACACGTCTGCCAGCTGAGTCATGGTAATAAGGCGCTCAGCCGCTTTCTAATGCTAGACATCTGTTATGTTACCGCGGTATAATCCGACAAGCCAGCACCACAATGCAGTATTACAACAGCATAAACAATGTTAAGACTTCATAAGATGAACATATATCTGCTTGGGAAGGAGCACTGAGCAAAAAGAACTATTATTATACCTTCAGCAGTATATCAGATCATGAAAATTATTGCTTACACACCCTCTAACAAAATGGCTCTCCGTACGGCACCATTTTACATTCACAGCAATAAGGTATTGTACTCCTATATCTAGGAGACGAATAAATAGGATGATCTAATGCTGGGAGTGTAAATGTAATATAATAAATGCCTTGAACAAGGGGTAACAACCGTCATTCATATGGAAAATGTTTGAGGAAGTCAACGCAAGGCAGTAGTGGTTTTACAGGCCATCAGGGGCTATTTGGTTGCACCTTTTTCTTCGATTTAATACGAGAACTGTCTCAAAAGGGAAAAAGACACATAAACCATCAAAGTCAATAATTGAAGATCTACCTTCTACTACCTACTCATGTCAACCATGTCTTGAGGTCCTAGCAGGCCCATACAGCCATATTTTGTACTGGCTGCATATAAAATATATTCTACTTAAAATGGGTTTAACCTGTGGACACGCAAGATCAACGGGAAGATCCTCAGGATGAATGGGAAAAACTAGAAATTACCAATCAATTTTGTAAGTCAATTTGAGGACTCCAAGACAGCCAATAAGGACTTATTTCCAACTGTTGTTACCGGTAATAGCTGCACCCATTTACAAAGTAAGTCATGGCCACAATAATTTTTCTTTTGTTTTTTTTTGCCAGGAGTAAAATATTAGGAATATTTAGCTGTAAATTACGTCATAATTGCACACATGTTCACTAATCTATGTCCTTCGGTGATTAAAGGAGAGCTGCTAAATCTTAGGCTAAAATAGGAGACAATAATCTAAAAGCCAACTGACTAGGAGACATTTTCCAGCTTGAACGTGGTGGCCTAGGTATGGCCAGCTCACCAGTAGCCATCTGTCAACACTCCACACACCACTGTTTGTTATCTAAACCGTTTAGACATGGTGTCTATGTATGGACATGGTTAGGTAGTGAGAAGGAGCCAACAAAAAACTCTTCAGAGCTTTGGTGTTTGCTTCCCTTTAAACAACTGACCGATTTTATCATCCAATTTAGGCCACCAATGCATTGAGATACCTTCCAAATTTGATTGTGGGAGAATTGACATAAAATACATACATACACTATGCATACACACGGCAAGTGCTGTGTCCATAAGAGCTATGGACCTTGCCTCTAGTGGAATTAAGGGTTTGAACACCATACACATAGATGAGCGGTGAGACATGGTGTCTTCTCAGAGCTCCTATACTGTGCTATAGTCACACTATACATAGTGCTGATCTGTGACCTATGCATGTATCCTCAGTTTGCAGTCTTAACACTGTACATTGCTCCGAGATGGGAGGCACGGGCGTATCCTCAGCACACACACAGGGTTGGTGAGGTAGGCATTGAATGCACGATTCCTGCTCACGGTTTTGTGTACAGGTTGTTTCCTAGGGAGGAACGGGGGGTGTAAGCACCAAGAGACAGAAAGAGCCTAGAAGCCAGGCCTCTCTCCAGGGATGGTCACAGAAGGGTGGCATGGCCGCTGGAGTCATCAGGTTCGGTGCTGGTCAGAATGGCGGCCCGATCATCCGACAGTGCTCGGTGACAAAGCTCGTCCCTCAGAGCTGAGAGGCGAGAGAGGGGGTCGTGTCCAGCTGCACGTTTCTTCCTACGGATGCAACGAGTGTCTGTGTACATGGATGGGGGCGGCTGGTGAACCTGCGAGTTGGATCCATCTGGTAAGTATGAGAAAAAAAAAAACAACCTTAAAGTAGGCTTCCTAAAGTAGAGATTTAAGAAGAATTATTATTATTTTTTTTAAATCTAGTCGTCAGTATCATTATTCACTCCTCTTTTACAAAATGACAAACACTAAACTACTTGGAACCTGTGAAGTAATTAAACAAAATCAAGACATTCTCAGTCATTGTGGTTACCAAGGTCTCTATCCTTGAGATAATGGTTAAAAAGGGCTAAATGCAACATTAGCAAAAGGGGCATCAGGACTCTAGAAGAGTTTGCCAGTGCTCCATGTTGCAGACCAGCTAAAGGAAATGTGTCTCAAACTGAGTGTCAGTTGTGTTGCCATAGCTTTCTGCCAATATCAAGGCACATCTGCTTGATAATGTCGTCTTCACGCTGCCCTACTATAAAGTCACGCTGACATCACTATAAGCCCAAAGAAACCTTCCCGTCCAGAACTTTTGAAGTGAAGATTAACCTATCATCACATATTGGTTTTTGAAGAGTTTATCACTATAATAAATAGGACAGAGTATGAAAGAAAGAATTTGGAAATAGGGTTGCGGGATAGGAGAGTTAGAATTGAAGAGGGGTGTGGACAGGGAACTGGGATGAGACGTAAAGTGTTGGGAGAGGGAAAACCAAAATGGAAATCATTGGAATGGAAGAGGCAGGAAAGTGAGGTGGATAAAGAAAGTGGGACTTCGAGGGCAGGTGACAAGGAACTGAATGATACAAAAAGGTAATAAGGGGACAGTAATAAGAATTATTTCATTTTGATATCTTGCCATCTTGGAGCGACTGCTGCAAGAAAGTAAGATTTTCATTTGACACTGCACGGTATTGGGAGCATTTTATCATCATTCACTGTCAAACTTTATTACAATATTTATTTCTTGTATTTTCACAAACATATACAACTTATTACATGGTTTCTAAAAATTTCCTAAACTTGATGTCAATTACTGCAATTAAAAGTTTTAAATAAAATGTAGCAAATTGTGCTTGGTTACTACAGCAATGCCCCTGCAGTCGGGTCAACATAGAGAACAAACCCAGAAAAACGGCTGTGCCACACTCTATTGAGCCGCTAGTAGACAGCCACTAGAGGTGGAGTTAACCCTGCAAGGTAATTATTGCAGTTTATAAAAAAAACTGCAATAATTACACTTGCAGGGTCAAGGGTAGTGGGAGTTGGCACCCAGACCACTCCAATGGGCAGAAGTGGTCTGGGTGCCTGGAGTGTCCCTTTAATGATAAGACAGACACTTTATTAAACCTCTTCACTAAATATATCAAATTATTTTTTTCTAATTTGAAGTTTAATGATTTTTCATTGTTTAGTTGTGAATTTCAAGTAGTATGCAAAGAGAGTGTAAGCAATGTGTCCTTGTGTAAGGCAGGGGTGTCCAAAAGATAGATCCCCAGATTTTTTAGAACTACAACTGCCATGATGTTTTGCATGCCTTTAGAATGCCAAAGGATCATGGAAGATGGAGATTTAAAACATCTAAGGATCTACTTTTTTGGTACCTTGGTGTAATATGTATTAGTTTACTGTAGTGTAGGATTGTTACATTTGTTCCATCATATAATTGTTTGTTTGTTTCAGAATTATGTTCATAGTTTCATGTAGTATAAGACTTGTCAGTTGATAGTAATATATGATTGTTATATTGTTACAGTATAGGATTGTTATAGTGTTACAGTATAGGAGTGTGATATTGTTACAGTATGAGTGTTATAGTGTTACAGTATAGGAGTGTGATATTGTTACAGTATAAGATTGTTATATTGTTGCAGTATAGGAGTGTTATATTGTTGCAGTATAGGAGTGTTATAGTGTTACAGTATAGGAGTGTTATATTGTTGCAGTATAGGAGTGTTATATTGTTGCAGTATAGGAGTGTTATATTGTTACAGTATAGGATTGTTATAGTGTTACAGTATAGGAGTGTGATAGTGTTACAGTATAGGAGTGTGATATTGTTACAGTATAAGATTGTTATATTGTTGCAGTATATGAGTGTTATATTGTTGCAGTATAGGAGTGTTATAGTGTTACAGTATAGGAGTGTTATATTGTTGCAGTATAGGAGTGTTATAGTGTTACAGTATAGGAGTGTTATATTGTTGCAGTATAGGAGTGTTATATTGTTGCAGTATAGGAGTGTTATATTGTTACAGTATGGGATTGTTATATTGTTACAGTATAGGATTGTTATATTGTTACAGTATAGGATTGTTATAGTGTTACAGTATAGGAGTGTGATAGTGTTACAGTATAGGAGTGTGATATTGTTACAGTATAAGATTGTTATATTGTTGCAGTATATGAGTGTTATATTGTTGCAGTATAGGAGTGTTATAGTGTTACAGTATAGGAGTGTTATATTGTTGCAGTATAGGAGTGTTATAGTGTTACAGTATAGGAGTGTTATACTGTTGCAGAATAGGAGTGTTATATTGTTACAGTATAGGATTGTTATATTGTTACAGTATAGGATTGTTATAGTGTTGCAGTATAGGATTGTTATACCGTTGTATAGGATTGTTATATCGTTGCAGTATAGGGTTGTTATATTGTTACAGTATAGGAGTGTTATATTGTTACAGTATAGGATTGTTATATTGTTACAGTATAGGAGTGTTACAGTGTTGCAGTATAGGATTGTTATAGTATTGCAGTATAGGATTGTTATATTGTTGCAGTATAGGAGTGTTATAGTATTGCAGTATAGGATTGTTATATTGTTGCAGTATAGGAGTGTTATATTATTACAGTATAAGACTGTTATAGTGTTGCAGCATAGTTTAGTTTAGTTTAGTTTAGAAAAACGTCGCCTGAGAGGGGATATGATAACATTATACAAATATATTCGGGGCCAATACAAACCATTGTGTGGAAATCTATTCACAAACCGGACTTTACATAGGACACGAGGCCATGCGTTTAGACTGGAAGTAAGAAGATTTCGTCTAAGGCAAAGGAAAGGTTTTTTTACTGTAAGAACAATCAGGATGTGGAATTCTCTGCCTGAAGAAGTGGTTTTATCAGAGTCCATACAGATGTTCAAACAGCTACTAGATGCATACTTGTAAAGACAGAATATTCAAGGATATAATCTTTCAATGTAGGGTAATAACTGCTTGATTCACGGATAAATCTGACTGCCATTCTGGGGTCAAGAAGGAATTTTTTGTCCTAGCTTGTTGCAAAATTGTGCTTCAAACTGGTTTTTTTTTTCTTTTTTTGGATCAACAGCAAAAAACAGGTGTGATGAAGGCTGAACTTGATGGACGCAAGTCTCTTTTCAGCTATCTAACTATGTAACTATGTAAGTATAGGATTGTTATATTATTACAGTATAGGAGTGTTATATTGTTACAGTATAGGAGTGTTACAGTGTTGCAGTATAGGATTGTTATAGTATTGCAGTATAGGATTGTTATATTGTTGCAGTATAGGAGTGTTATAGTGTTGCAGTATAGGATTGTTATAGTATTGCAGTATAGGATTGTTATATTGTTGCAGTATAGGATTGTTATAGTGTTGCAGTATAGGATTGTTATAGTATTGCAGTATAGGATTGTTATATTGTTGCAGTATAGGATTGTTATAGTGTTGCAGTATAGGATGTTATATTGTTGCAGTATAGGATTGTTATAGTGTTGCAGTATAGGATTGTTATAGTGTTACAGTATAGGAGTGTTATATTATTACAGTATAGGAGTGTTATAGTATTGCAGTATAGGATTGTTATATTATTACAGCATAGGATTTATATAGTGTTACAGTATAGGACTGTTATATTTTTGCAGTATACGATTGTTATAGTGTTGAAGTATTGGATTGTTATACTGTTAAAGTATAGGATTGTTATATTGTTACAGTATAGGATTGTTATATTGTTACAGTATAGGATTGTTATAGTGTTGCAGTATAGGAGTGTTATATTATTACAGTATAGGATTGTTATAGTGTTGCAGTATAGGATTGATATATCGTTACAGTATAGGATTGATATATTGTTACAGTATAGGACTGTTATAGTGTTGCAGTATAGGAGTGTTATATTGTTACAGTGTTGCAGTATAGGAGTGTTATAGTGTTGCAGTATAGGATTGATATATCGTTACAGTATAGGATTGATATATTGTTACAGTATAGGACTGTTATAGTGTTACAGTATAAGATTGATATATCGTTACAGTATAGGATTGATATATTGTTACAGTATAGGACTGTTATAGTGTTGCAGTATAGGAGTGTTAAATTGTTATATTATTACAGTATAGGAGTGTTATAGTGTTGCAGTATAGGATTGATATGTCGTTACAGTATAGGATTGATATATTGTTACAGTATAGGACTGTTATAGTGTTGCAGTATAGGAGTGTTAAATTGTTACAGTATAGGATTGTTATATTGTTACAGTATAGGACTGTTATAGTGTTGCAGTATAGGAGTGTTATAGTGTTACAGTATAGGATTGTTATACTGTTACAGTATAGGAGTGTTATATTGTTACAGTATAGGAGTGTTATATTGTTACAGTATAGGATTGATATATTGTTACAGTATAGGATTGATATATTATTACAGTATAGGATTGTTATATTATTACAGTATAGGATTTATATATTGTTACAGTATAGGACTGTTATAGTGTTGCAGTATAGGAGTGTTATAGTGTTGCAGTATAGGATTGATATATCGTTACAGTATAGGATTGATATATTGTTACAGTATAGGATTGATATATTGTTACAGTATAGGACTGTTATAGTGTTGCAGTATAGGAGTGTTAAATTGTTACAGTATAGGATTGTTATATTGTTACAAGTATAGGACTGTTATAGTGTTGCAGTATAGGAGTGTTATAGTGTTACAGTATAGGATTGTTATACTGTTGCAGTATAGGAGTGTTATATTGTTACAGTATAGGAGTGTTATATTGTTACAGTATAGGATTGATATATTGTTACAGTATAGGATTGATATATTATTACAGTATAGGATTGTTATATTATTACAGTATAGGATTTATATATTGTTACAGTATAGGACTGTTATAGTGTTGCAGTATAGGAGTGTTATAGTGTTGCAGTATAGGATTGATATATCGTTACAGTATAGGATTGATATATTTTTACAGTATAGGACTGTTATAGTGTTACAGTAAAGGATTGATATATCGTTACAGTATAGGATTGATATATTGTTAAAGTATAGGACTGTTATAGTGTTGCAGTATATAAGTGTTATATTGTTACAGTATAGGATTGTTATAGTGTTGCAGTATAGGAGTGTTATAGTGTTGCAGTATAGGATTGATATATCGTTACAGTATAGGATTGATATATTGTTACAGTATAGGACTGTTATAGTGTTACAGTATAGGATTTATATATCGTTACAGTATAGGATTGATATATTGTTACAGTATAGGACTGTTCTAGTGTTGCAGTATAGGAGTGTTATATTGTTACAGTATAGGATTGTTATATTGTTACAGTATAGGATTGATATATTGTTACAGTATAGGACTGTTATAGTGTTGCAGTATAGGAGTGTAATATTGTTACAGTATAGGACTGTTATAGTGTTGCAGTATATGATTTTTATAGTGTTACAGTATAGGATTGATATAGTGTTGCAATATAGGATCGCTATAGTGTTGCAGTATCGGATTGTTAGATCGTTACAGTATAGGATTATTATATTATTAAAGAATAGGATTGATATATTGTTACAGTATAGGATTGTTATATTGTTGACGTATAGGATTTATATTGTTACAGTATAGGACTGTTATATTTTTGCAGTATACGATTGTTATAGTGTTGAAGTATTGGATTGTTATACTGTTACAGTATTGGATTGTTATATTGTTACAGTATAGGACTGTTATGGAGTTGCAGTATATGATTGTTATAGTGTTGAAGTATTGGATTGTTATATTGTTACAGTATAGGATTGTTATATTGTTAAAGTATAGGATTTATATTGTTACAGTATAGGACTGTTATATTTTTGCAGTATACGATTGTTATAGTGTTGAAGTATAGGATTGTTATATTGTTACAGTATAAGATTGTTATATTGTTACAGTATAGGATTGTTATAGTGTTGCAGTATAGGTAGGAGTGTTATATTATTACAGTGTAGGATTGTTATAGTGTTGCAGTATAGGATTGATAAATCGTTACAGTATAGGATTGTTATAGTGTTACAGTATAGGATTGTTATATTGTTACAGTATAGGAGTGTTATATTGTTACAGTATAGGAGTGTTATATTGTTACAGTATAGTATTGTTGTAATATTGCACTAAAGGATTTTTATAGTGTTGCAGTATAGGATTGTTATAGTGTTGCAGTATAGGACTGTTATAGTGTTGCAGTATAGGACTGTTATAGTGTTGCAGTATAGGACTGTTATAGTGTTGCAGTATAGGACTGTTATAGTGTTGCAGTATAGGACTGTTATAGTGTTGCAGTATAGGATTGTTATAGTGTTGCAGTATAGGATTGTTATAGTGTTGCAGTATAGGATTGTTAGATCGTTACAGTATAGGATTGTTTTATTGTTACAGTATAGGATTATTATATTGTTACAGTATAGGATTGATATATTGTTACAGTATAGGCTTTATATTGTTACAGTATAGGACTGTTATATTTTTGCAGTATACGATTGTTATAGTGTTGAAGTATTGGATTGCTATATTGTTACAGTATAGGATTGTTATAGTATAGGATTCTTATATAGTAGCAGTATAGGAGTGTGAAATTATTAAAGTATAGGACTGTTATATTGTTACAGTATAGGATTTATATAGTGTTACAGTATAGGAGTGTTATAGTGTTGCAGTATAGGACTGTTATATTGTTACAATATAGGATTGATATATTGTTACAGTATAGGATTTATATTGTTACAGTATAGGACTGTTATAGTGTTGCAGTATACGATTGTTATAGTGTTGCAGTATAGGAGTGGTACATTATTACAGTATAGGATTGTTATATAGTAGCAGTATAGGAGTGTTATAGTACTACAGCATAGGATTGTTATAGTGTTACAGTATAGGAGTGTTATATTGTTACAGTATAGGACTGTTATAGTGTTGCAGTATAGGATTGTTATAGTGTTGCAGAATCGGATTGTTAGATCGTTACAGTATAGGATTGTTTTATTGTTACAGTATAGGATTATTATATTGTTACAGTATAGGATTGATATATTGTTACAGTATAGGCTTTATATTGTTACAGTATAGGACTGTTATATTTTTGCAGTATACGATTGTTATAGTGTTGAAGTATTGGATTGCTATATTGTTACAGTATAGGATTGTTATAGTATAGGATTCTTATATAGTAGCAGTATAGGAGTGTGAAATTATTAAAGTATAGGACTGTTATATTGTTACAGTATAGGATTTATATAGTGTTGCAGTATAGGATTGTTATGTTGTTACAGTATAGGACTGTTATATTGTTACAGTATAGGATTGTTATATTGTTGCAGTATAGGATTGTTATATTGTTACAGTATAGGACTGTTATAGTGTTACAGTATAGGATTGTTATAGTGTTACAGTATAGGATTGTTATACTGTTGCAGTATAGGAGTGTTATATTGTTACAGTATAGGAGTGTTATATTGTTACAGTATAGGATTGATATATTGTTACAGTATAGGATTGATATATTATTACAGTATAGGATTGTTATATTATTACAGTATAGGATTTATATATTGTTACAGTATAGGACTGTTATAGTGTTGCAGTATAGGAGTGTTATAGTGTTGCAGTATAGGATTGATATATCGTTACAGTATAGGATTGATATATTGTTACAGTATAGGACTGTTATAGTGTTACAGTAAAGGATTGATATATCGTTACAGTATAGGATTGATATATTGTTACAGTATAGGACTGTTATAGTGTTGCAGTATAGGAGTGTTAAATTGTTACAGTATAGGATTGTTATATTGTTACAAGTATAGGACTGTTATAGTGTTGCAGTATAGGAGTGTTATAGTGTTACAGTATAGGATTGTTATACTGTTGCAGTATAGGAGTGTTATATTGTTACAGTATAGGAGTGTTATATTGTTACAGTATAGGATTGATATATTGTTACAGTATAGGATTGATATATTATTACAGTATAGGATTGTTATATTATTACAGTATAGGATTTATATATTGTTACAGTATAGGACTGTTATAGTGTTGCAGTATAGGAGTGTTATAGTGTTGCAGTATATAAGTGTTATATTGTTACAGTATAGGATTGTTATAGTGTTGCAGTATAGGAGTGTTATAGTGTTGCAGTATAGGATTGATATATCGTTACAGTATAGGATTGATATATTGTTACAGTATAGGACTGTTATAGTGTTACAGTATAGGATTTATATATCGTTACAGTATAGGATTGATATATTGTTACAGTATAGGACTGTTCTAGTGTTGCAGTATAGGAGTGTTATATTGTTACAGTATAGGATTGTTATATTGTTACAGTATAGGATTGATATATTGTTACAGTATAGGACTGTTATAGTGTTGCAGTATAGGAGTGTAATATTGTTACAGTATAGGACTGTTATAGTGTTGCAGTATATGATTTTTATAGTGTTACAGTATAGGATTGATATAGTGTTGCAATATAGGATCGCTATAGTGTTGCAATATAGGATCGCTATAGTGTTGCAGTATCGGATTGTTAGATCGTTACAGTATAGGATTATTATATTATTAAAGAATAGGATTGATATATTGTTACAGTATAGGATTGTTATATTGTTGACGTATAGGATTTATATTGTTACAGTATAGGACTGTTATATTTTTGCAGTATACGATTGTTATAGTGTTGAAGTATTGGATTGTTATACTGTTACAGTATTGGATTGTTATATTGTTACAGTATAGGACTGTTATGGAGTTGCAGTATATGATTGTTATAGTGTTGAAGTATTGGATTGTTACATTGTTACAGTATAGGATTGTTATATTGTTAAAGTATAGGATTTATATTGTTACAGTATAGGACTGTTATATTTTTGCAGTATACGATTGTTATAGTGTTGAAGTATAGGATTGTTATATTGTTACAGTATAGGATTGTTATAGTGTTGCAGTATAGGTAGGAGTGTTATATTATTACAGTGTAGGATTGTTATAGTGTTGCAGTATAGGATTGATAAATCGTTACAGTATAGGATTGTTATAGTGTTACAGTATAGGATTGTTATATTGTTACAGTATAGGAGTGTTATATTGTTACAGTATAGGAGTGTTATATTGTTACAGTATAGTATTGTTGTAATATTGCACTAAAGGATTTTTATAGTGTTGCAGTATAGGATTGTTATAGTGTTGCAGTATAGGACTGTTATAGTGTTGCAGTATAGGACTGTTATAGTGTTGCAGTATAGGATTGTTATAGTGTTGCAGTATAGGATTGTTATAGTGTTGCAGTATAGGATTGTTAGATCGTTACAGTATAGGATTGTTTTATTGTTACAGTATAGGATTATTATATTGTTACAGTATAGGATTGATATATTGTTACAGTATAGGCTTTATATTGTTACAGTATAGGACTGTTATATTTTTGCAGTATACGATTGTTATAGTGTTGAAGTATTGGATTGCTATATTGTTACAGTATAGGATTGTTATAGTATAGGATTCTTATATAGTAGCAGTATAGGAGTGTGAAATTATTAAAGTATAGGACTGTTATATTGTTACAGTATAGGATTTATATAGTGTTACAGTATAGGAGTGTTATAGTGTTGCAGTATAGGACTGTTATATTGTTACAATATAGGATTGATATATTGTTACAGTATAGGATTTATATTGTTACAGTATAGGACTGTTATAGTGTTGCAGTATACGATTGTTATAGTGTTGCAGTATAGGAGTGGTACATTATTACAGTATAGGATTGTTATATAGTAGCAGTATAGGAGTGTTATAGTACTACAGCATAGGATTGTTATAGTGTTACAGTATAGGAGTGTTATAATGTTACAGTATAGGAATGTTATAGTGTTGCATTATAGGATTGTTATAGTGTTGCAGTATAGGATTGTTATATTGTTACAGTATAGGACTGTTATAGTGTTGCAGTATAGGATTGTTATAGTGTTGCAGTATAGGATTGTTATAGTGTTGCAGAATCGGATTGTTAGATCGTTACAGTATAGGATTGTTTTATTGTTACAGTATAGCATTATTATATTGTTACAGTATAGGATTGATATATTGTTACAGTATAGGCTTTATATTGTTACAGTATAGGACTGTTATATTTTTACAGTATACGATTGTTATAGTGTTGAAGTATTGGATTGCTATATTGTTACAGTATAGGATTGTTATAGTATAGGATTCTTATATAGTAGCAGTATAGGAGTGTGAAATTATTAAAGTATAGGACTGTTATATTGTTACAGTATAGGACTGTTATATTGTTACAATATAGGATTGATATATTGTTACAGTATAGGATTTATATTGTTACAGTATAGGACTGTTATAGTGTTGCAGTATACGATTGTTATAGTGTTGCAGTATAGGAGTGGTACATTATTACAGTATAGGATTGTTATATAGTAGCAGTATAGGAGTGTTATAGTACTACAGCATAGGATTGTTATAGTGTTACAGTATAGGAGTGTTATATTGTTACAGTATAGGAATGTTATAGTGTTGCATTATAGGATTGTTATAGTGTTGCAGTATAGGATTGTTATAGTGTTGCAGTATAGGATTGTTATATTGTTACAGTATAGGACTGTTATAGTGTTGCAGTATAGGATTGTTATAGTGTTGCAGTATAGGATTGTTATAGTGTTGCAGAATCGGATTGTTAGATCGTTACAGTATAGGATTGTTTTATTGTTACAGTATAGGATTATGATATTGTTACAGTATAGGATTGATATATTGTTACAGTATAGGCTTTATATTGTTACAGTATAGGACTGTTATATTTTTGCAGTATACGATTGTTATAGTGTTGAAGTATTGGATTGCTATATTGTTACAGTATAGGATTGTTATAGTATAGGATTCTTATATAGTAGCAGTATAGGAGTGTGAAATTATTAAAGTATAGGACTGTTATATTGTTACAGTATAGGATTTATATAGTGTTGCAGTATAGGATTGTTATGTTGTTACAGTATAGGACTGTTATATTGTTACAGTATAGGATTGTTATATTGTTGCAGTATAGGATTGTTATATTGTTACAGTATATGACTGTTATAGTGTTACAGTATAGGATTGTTATAGTGTTACAGTATAGGATTGTTATACTGTTGCAGTATAGGAGTGTTATATTGTTACAGTATAGGAGTGTTATATTGTTACAGTATAGGATTGATATATTGTTACAGTATAGGATTGATATATTATTACAGTATAGGATTGTTATATTATTACAGTATAGGATTTATATATTGTTACAGTATAGGACTGTTATAGTGTTGCAGTATAGGAGTGTTATAGTGTTGCAGTATAGGATTGATATATCGTTACAGTATAGGATTGATATATTGTTACAGTATAGGACTGTTATAGTGTTACAGTAAAGGATTGATGTATCGTTACAGTATAGGATTGATATATTGTTACAGTATAGGACTGTTATAGTGTTGCAGTATAGGAGTGTTAAATTGTTACAGTATAGGATTGTTATATTGTTACAAGTATAGGACTGTTATAGTGTTGCAGTATAGGAGTGTTATAGTGTTACAGTATAGGATTGTTATACTGTTGCAGTATAGGAGTGTTATATTGTTACAGTATAGGAGTGTTATATTGTTACAGTATAGGATTGATATATTGTTACAGTATAGGATTGATATATTATTACAGTATAGGATTGTTATATTATTACAGTATAGGATTTAAATATTGTTACAGTATAGGATTGATATATTTTTACAGTATAGGACTGTTATAGTGTTACAGTAAAGGATTGATATATCGTTACAGTATAGTATTGATATATTGTTAAAGTATAGGACTGTTATAGTGTTGCAGTATATAAGTGTTATATTGTTACAGTATAGGATTGTTATAGTGTTGCAGTATAGGAGTGTTATAGTGTTGCAGTATAGGATTGATATATCGTTACAGTATAGGATTGATATATTGTTACAGTATAGGACTGTTATAGTGTTACAGTATAGGATTTATATATCGTTACAGTATAGGATTGATATATTGTTACAGTATAGGACTGTTCTAGTGTTGCAGTATAGGAGTGTTATATTGTTACAGTATAGGATTGTTATATTGTTACAGTATAGGATTGATATATTGTTACAGTATAGGACTGTTATAGTGTTGCAGTATAGGAGTGTAATATTGTTACAGTATAGGACTGTTATAGTGTTGCAGTATATGATTTTTATAGTGTTACAGTATAGGATTGATATAGTGTTGCAATATAGGAACGCTATAGTGTTGCAGTATCGGATTGTTAGATCGTTACAGTATAGGATTATTATATTATTAAAGTATAGGATTGATATATTGTTACAGTATAGGATTGTTATATTGTTGACGTATAGGATTTATATTGTTACAGTATAGGACTGTTATATTTTTGCAGTATACGATTGTTATAGTGTTGAAGTATTGGATTGTTATACTGTTACAGTATTGGATTGTTATATTGTTACAGTATAGGACTGTTATGGAGTTGCAGTATATGATTGTTATAGTGTTGAAGTATTGGATTGTTATATTGTTACAGTATAGGATTGTTATATTGTTAAAGTATAGGATTTATATTGTTACAGTATAGGACTGTTATATTTTTGCAGTATACGATTGTTATAGTGTTGAAGTATAGGATTGTTATATTGTTACAGTATAGGATTGTTATATTGTTACAGTATAGGATTGTTATAGTGTTGCAGTATAGGTAGGAGAGTTATATTATTACAGTGTAGGATTGTTATAGTGTTGCAGTATAGGATTGTTATATTGTTACAGTATAGGAGTGTTATATTATTACAGTATAGGATTGTTATAGTATAGGATTCTTATATAGTAGCAGTATAGGAGTGTGAAATTATTAAAGTATAGGACTGTTATATTGTTACAGTATAGGATTTATATAGTGTTGCAGTATAGGATTGTTATGTTGTTACAGTATAGGACTGTTATATTGTTACAGTATAGGATTGTTATATTGTTGCAGTATAGGATTGTTATATTGTTACAGTATAGGACTGTTATAGTGTTACAGTATAGGATTGTTATAGTGTTGCAGTATAGGAGTGGTACATTATTACAGTATAGGATTGTTATATTGTTAAAGTATAGGATTTATATTGTTACAGTATAGGACTGTTATATTTTTGCAGTATACGATTGTTATAGTGTTGAAGTATAGGATTGTTATATTGTTACAGTATAGGATTGTTATATTGTTACAGTATAGGATTGTTATAGTGTTGCAGTATTGGTAGGAGAGTTATATTATTACAGTGTAAGATTGTTATAGTGTTGCAGTATAGGATTGTTATATTGTTACAGTATAGGAGTGTTATATTGTTACAGTATAGGAGTGTTATATTATTACAGTATAGGATTGTTATAGTATAGGATTCTTATATAGTAGCAGTATAGGAGTGTGAAATTATTAAAGTATAGGACTGTTATATTGTTACAGTATAGGATTTATATAGTGTTGCAGTATAGGATTGTTATGTTGTTACAGTATAGGACTGTTATATTGTTACAGTATAGGATTGTTATATTGTTGCAGTATAGGATTGTTATATTGTTACAGTATAGGACTGTTATAGTGTTACAGTATAGGATTGTTATAGTGTTGCAGTATAGGAGTGGTACATTATTACAGTATAGGATTGTTATATAGTAGCAGTATAGGAGTGTTATAGTACTACAGCATAGGATTGTTATAGTGTTACAGTATAGGAGTGTTATATTGTTACAGTATAGGATTGTTATAGTGTTGCATTATAGGATTGTTATAGTGTTGCATTATAGGATTGTTATAGTGTTGCAGTATAGGATTGTTATATTGTTACAGTATAGGACTGTTATAGTGTTACAGTATAGGATAGTTATAGTGATGCAGTATAGGAGTGGTACATTATTACAGTATAGGATTGTTATATAGTAGCAGTATAGGAGTGTTATAGTACTACAGCATAGGATTGTTATAGTGTTACAGTATAGGAGTGTTATATTGTTACAGTATAGGATTGTTATAGTGTTGCATTATAGGATTGTTATAGTGTTGCATTATAGGATTGTTATAGTGTTGCAGTATAGGATTGTTATATTGTTGCAGTATAGGAGTGTTAAATTATTACAGTATAGGATTGTTATATTGTTACAGTATAGGATTGTTATATTGTTACAGTATAGGAGTGTAATATTGTTACAGTATAGGATTTATATAGTGTTACAGTATAATGTTGTTATATTATTACAGTATAGGAGTGTTATAGTGTTGCAGTATAGGAGTGTTATAGTGTTGCAGTATAGGATTGATATATTGTTACAGTATAGGATTGATATATTGTTACAGTATAGGATTTATATTGTTACAGTATAGGACTGTTATATTTTTGCAGTATACGATTGTTATAGTGTTGAAGTATTGGATTGTTATATTGTTACAGTATAGGATTGTTATAGTGTTGCAGTATAGGAGTGGTACATTATTACAGTATAGGATTGTTATATTATTACAGTATAGGAGTGTTATATTATTACAGTATAGGATTTATATAGTGTTACAGTATAGAATTGATAGATTGTTACAGTATAAGATTGTTATAGTGTTGCAGTATAGGATTGTTATATTGTTACAGTATAGGATTGTTATATTGTTACAGTATAGGATTGTAATAGTGTTGCAGTATAGGAGTGGTAAATTATTACAGTATAGGATTGTTATATTATTACAGTATAGGATTGTTATATTGTTACAGTATAGGATTTATATAGTGTTACAGTATAGAATTGATAGATTGTTATAGTGTAAGATTGTTATAGTGTTGCAGTATAGGATTGTTATATTGTTACAGTATAGGATTTATATAGTGTTACAATATAGGAGAGTTATATTATTACAGTATAGGATTGTTATATTATTACAGCATAGGACTGTTATATTGTTACAGTATAGTATTCTTATATAGTAGCAGTATAACATTTTTATATTGTTACAGTATAGGACTGTTATAGTGTTGCAGTATAGGAGTGTTATATTGTTACAGTATAGGATTGTTATATTGTTACAGTATAGGATTGTTATATTATTACAGCATAGGACTGTTGTATTGTTACAGTATAGTATTCTTATATAGTAGCAGTATAACATTTTTATATTGTTACAGTATAGGACTGTTATAGTGTTGCAGTATAGGAGTGTTATATTGTTACAGTATAGGACTGTTATAGTGTTGCAGTATAGGATTGTTATAGTGTTGCAGTATAGGATCTATATAGTGTTACAGTATAAGATTGTTATATTATTACAGTATAGGATTGTTATAGTGTTGCAGCATAGGATTGTTATATTGTTACAGTATAGGATTTATAAAGTGTTACAATATAGGAGTGTTATATTATTACAGTATAGGATTGCTATATTATTACAGTATAGGATTTATATAGTGTTGCAGTATAGGAGTGTTATATTATTACAGTATAGGACTGTTATATTGTTACAGTATAGTATTGTTATATAGTAGCAGTATAAAATTTGTTATATTGTTACAGTATAGGACTGTTATAGTGCTGCAGTATAGGATTGTTATATTGTTACAGTATAGGATTTATATAGTGTTACAATATAGGAGAGTTATATTATTACAGTATAGGATTGTTATATTATTACAGCATAGGACTGTTATATTGTTACAGTATAGTATTCTTATATAGTAGCAGTATAACATTTTTATATTGTTACAGTATAGGACTGTTATAGTGTTGCAGTATAGGAGTGTTATATTGTTACATTATAGCACTGTTATAGTGTTGCAGTATAGGATTTATATAGTGTTACAGTATAAGATTGTTATATTATTACAGTATAGGATTGTTATAGTGTTGCAGTATAGGATTGTTATAGTGTTGCCGTATAGGATTGTTATATTGTTACAGTATAGGATTTATATAGTGTTACAGTATAGGATTGTTATATTATTACAGTATAGGATTGTTATAGTGTTGCAGCATAGGATTGTTATATTGTTACAGTATAGGATTTATATAGTGTTACAATATAGGAGTGTTATATTATTACAGTATAGGATTGCTATATTATTACAGTATAGGATTTATATAGTGTTACAGTATAGGAGTGTTATATTATTACAGTATAGGACTGTTATATTGTTACAGTATAGTATTGTTATATAGTAGCAGTATAAAATTTGTTATATTGTTACAGTATAGGACTGTTATAGTGCTGCAGTATAGGAGTGTAATATTGTTACAGTATAGGATTTATATAGTGTTACAGTATAAGAGTGTTATATTATTACAGTATAGGAGTGTTATATTGTGACCGTATAGGATTGCTATTTCATTGCAGTATAGGATTGTTATATTGTTGCAGTATATGAGTGTTATATTGGTACAGTACAGGATTGTTATAGTGTTGCAGTATAGGATTGTTATGTTGTTACAGTATAGGATTGTTATATTGTTACAGTATAGGAGTGTTACATTGGTACACTATAGGATTGCTATATTGTTGCAGTATAGGAGTGTTATATTATTACAGTACAGGATTGTTATAGTGTTGCAGTATAGGATTGTTATGTTGTTACAGTATAGGATTGTTATATTGTTACAGTATAGGAGTGTTACATTGGTACACTATAGGATTGCTATATTGTTGCAGTATAGGAGTGTTATATTATTACAGTATAGGATTGTTATAGTGTTGCAGTATAGGAGTATTATATTGTTGCAATATAGGATTGTTATTTCGTTACAGTATAGGATTATTATATTACAGTATAGGATTGTTATAGTGTTGAAGTATTGGATTGTTATATTGTTACAGTATAGGAGTGTTATATTGTTGCAGTATAGGATTGCTATAGTGTTACAGTATAGGAGTGTTATATTATTACAGTATAGGATTGTTATAGTGTTGCAGTATAGGAGTGTTATAGTGTTGCAGTATAGGAGTGTTATATTGTTACAGTATAGGATTGTTATAGTGTTGCAGTATAGGATTGTTATAGTGTTACAGTATAGGACTTATATTATTACAATATAGGATTGTTATAGTGTTGCAGTATAGGAGTGTTATATTATTACAGTATAGGATTGTTTTATTATTACAGTATAGGATTGTTATATTGTTGCAGTATAGGATTGTTATATTATTACAGTATAGGAGTGTTATAGTGTTGCAGTATAGGATTGATATATCGTTACAGTATAGGAGTGTTATATTATTACAGTATAGGATTGTTATAGTGTTGCAGTATAGGATGGTTATATTATTACAATATAGGATGTTATATTGTTACAGTATAGGATTGTTATATAGTAGCAGTATAGAATTGATAGATTGTTACAGTATAAGATTGTTATAGTGTTGCAGTATAGGAGTGTTATATTGTTACAGTATAGGACTGTTATAGTGTTACAGTATAGGATTGTTATATTGTTATAGTATAGGATTGTTATATAGTAGCAGTTTAGAATTGATAGATTGTTACAGTATAGGTTTGTTATATAGTAGCAGTATAGAATTGATAGATTGTTACAGTATAAGATTGTTATAGTGTTGCAGTATCGGATTGTTATATTGTTACAGTATAGGAGTGTTATAGTGTTACAGTATAGGATTGTTATATTATTACAGTATAGGATTGTTATAGTGTTGCAGTATAGGATTGTTATATTGTTACAGTATAGGAGTGTTATAGTGTTGCAGTATAGGAGTGTTATATTGTTACAGTATAGGATTGTTATAGTGTTGCAGTATAGGACTTATATTATTACAATATAGGATTGTTATAGTGTTGCAGTATAGGAGTGTTATATTGTTGCAGTATAGGATTGTTATATTATTACAGTATAGGAATGTTATATTATTACAGTATAGGATTGTTATATTGTTGCAGTATAGGATTGTTATATTATTACAGTATATGATTGTTATAGTGTTGCAGTATAGGATGGTTATATTATTACAATATAGGATGTTATATTGTTACAGTATAGGATTGTTATATTATTACAGTATAGGATTGTTATATTATTACAGTATAGGATTGTTATATTGTTGCAGTATAGCATTGTTATATTATTACAGTATATGATTGTTATAGTGTTGCAGTATAGGATGGTTATATTATTACAATATAGGATGTTATATTGTTACAGTATAGGATTGTTATATAGTAGCAGTATAGAATTGATAGATTGTTACAGTATAGGATTGTTATAGTGTTGCAGTATAGGAGTGTTATATTGTTACAGTATAGGATTGTTATATTGTTGCAGTATAGGAGTGTTATATTGTTACAGTATAGGATTGTTATAGTGTTACAGTATAGGTTTGTTATATTGTTGCAGTATAGGAGTGTTACATTGGTACAGTATAGGATTGCTATATTGTTGCAGTATAGGATTGTTATAGTGTTACAGTATAGGATTGTTATAGTGTTACAGTATAGGAGTGTTATATTGTTACAGGATTGTTATTTCATTACAATATAGGATTGTTATAGTGTTGCAGTATAGGATTGTTATAGTGTTACAGTATAGGAGTGTTATAGTGTTGCAGTATAGGATTGTTATATAGTAGCAGTATAGGAGTGTTATATTGTTGCAGTATAGGAGTGTTATATTGTTACAGTATAGGATTGTTATAGTGTTGCAGTATAGGAGTGTTACATTGGTACAGTATAGGATTGTTATATTGTTGCAGTATAGGAGTGTTATATTGTTACAGTATAGGAGTGTTATAGTGTTGCAGTATAGGAGTGTTATAGTGTTACAGTATAGGATTGTTATATTATTACAGTATAGGATTGTTATATTATTACAGTATATGATTGTTATAGTGTTGCAGTATAGGATTGTTATAGTGTTGCAGTATAGGAGTGTTATATTGTAGCAGTATAGGATTGTTATAGTGTTGCAGTATAGGATGGTTATATTATTACAATATAGGATGTTATAGTGTTACAGTATAGGATTGTTATATTGTTACAGTATAGGATTGTTATATAGTAGCAGTATAGAATTGATAGATTGTTACAGTATAAGATTGTTATATTGTTACAGTATAGGACTGTTATAGTGTTACAGTATAGGATTGTTATATTGTTACAGCATAGGAATGTTATAGTGTTACAGTATAGGATTGTTATATAGTAGCAGTATAGGATTGTTATATTATTACAGTATAGGATTGTTATAGTGTTGCAGTATAGGATTGTTATTTCATTACAATATAGGACTGTTATAGTGTTACAGTATAGGATTGTTATATTGTTACAGCATAGGAATGTTATAGTGTTACAATATAAGATTGTTATAGTGTTGCAGTATAGGATTGTTATAGTGTTGCAGTATCGGATTGTTAGATCGTTACAGTATAGGAGTGTTATAGTGTTACAGTATAGGATTATTATATTATTACAGTATAGGAGTGTTATATTGTTACAGTATAGGATTGATATATTGTTACAGTATAGGATTTATATTGTTACAGTATAGGACTGTTATATTTTTGCAGTATATGATTGTTATAGTGTTGAAGTATTGGATTGTTATATTGTTACAATATAGGACTGTTATAGTGTTGCAGTATAGGATTGTTATAGTGTTGCAGTATAGGATTGTTATATAGTAGCAGTATAGGAGTGTTATATTATTACAGTATAGGATTGTTATAGTGTTGCAGTATAGGATTTATATAGTGTTACAGTATAGGAGTGTTATATTATTACAGTATAGGACTGTTATAGTGTTGCAGTATAGGATTGTTATATTGTTACAGTATAGGATTGTTATATTGTTACAGTATAGGACTGTTATAGTGTTGCAGTATAGGATTGTTATATTGTTACAGTATAGGACTGTTATAGTGTTGCAGTATAGGATTGTTATATTGTTACAGTATGGGATTGTTATATTGTTACAGTATAGGATTGTTATATTGTTACAGTATAGGATTGTTATATTGTTACAGTATAGGACTGTTATAGTGTTGCCGTATAGGAGTGTAATATTGTTACAGTATAGGATTTATATAGTGTTGCAGTATAGGATTGTTATATTGTTGCAGTATAGGATTGTTATATTGTTACAGTATAGGAGTGTTATAGTGTTACAGTATAGGAGTGTTATAGTGTTACAGTATTGGAGTGTTATATTGTTACAGTATAGGAATGTTATATTGTTACAGTATAGGAGTGTTATAGTGTTGCACTGACGCTTCTATCTCAAAAACATAGCTCGCATCTGCTTTTATTTAACACCAGACGCAGCTAAGGTGCTGGTCCATGCCGTTGTTGTTTCTTGCCTGAACTGCTCTAATAGACTTCTCAGTGGTCTTACGTGTTCCCAGATTGCACCGCTGCAATATATATGGAAAGTGGCTAATTTTCCTGTCCACCCGCACCTTCCACACCTCCCCCTCTCTCAGTCCCTACATTGGCTTCCAGTTAGATGTAGGGCTTAATTTAGGATTCTGGTGCTTGTCCCTACATCAGTGATGGCTAACCTGACACCATAAATAGTTTTCGGACTACATTTCCCATGATGCTCAGCTAACTTTTAGAGTCTAAAAGCTAGCTGAGCATCATGGGAAATGTATTCCAGAAACAATTTATGGTGTCAAGGTTAGCCATCACTGCCCTATAAATGCTGCTCCAACCTACCTATCCTCCCTAATACACAATTATGTCCTGTCAATGCCCATGCACTCTGCCGAAGACCTACGCCCACATCTGATGCTCCTTTTTTGTGGGACTCCCTTCCCTTCTCTGTTAAACTGTCACCCAGTCTCCACTCCTTCAAAAAATCTTTGAAAGCATATCATCTAAACTGTTAGCGGGTCCCCACTCCCAACCCCTTTACCTCTCCCCCTGACTTCTTTCCTGCAACTGTCAAAAATAACCTACTAAGTTCTCAGTGATTACTTTTCTAGCAACCTATTTCATTATTCCTACTTATACCCTTTGTGTCAGTATACCCCACTCACTCTAGCATGTAAGCTCATTGAGCAAGGCCCTCAACCCCTCTGTTCCTGTGGATCCATTTGTCTGGTTACAATTATGTGACTGATAGTCCACCCATTGTACAGAGCTATGGAATTTGCTGGCACTATATAAAAAATAAAATAATAATAATATTTTTGCAGTATAGGATTGTTATATTGCTGAAGTATATGGTTCATAGTTTGACGAAGTATAAGACGGTCAGTTTATTGTAATAAAGGATTGTAAGGTTGGTACAGTATTGGGTAGATAGCTTGTCAGTACAAAATGTGTAGATTTGTTTTATCATAGGAGTTTTACATTGTTACAGTATAAGATTGTTAGTTTGATAGTTTGTTGTAGTATGTGCTATAGAACATACATAACATGGAACTGGAAAAGCCAGCAGCCCAAACTGTAATTTATTAATGAGAGAGAACAACGCTTACCAGAGTGTTTTCGGGATTTAGAAGAACCCTTGTTGGATTTCTTGGGCTTGTGAACACGCTGATCTCTCACAATTTCCAGTCTCTCAGGTACAGCAGCAATCCCAACTCTGCAAGGTACAAAGAGGATTTTCAGGGACCATTAAATAACACAAGATGCTTACTGGGTTCCCATTCATAGTTAGATTAAAGACAACTGTCACAACGTCTTAACAAGATCTGGGATCAAACACAAATAAGAGAAAAATCCACCGTGTAGTTATGAAAAACCTGGGCCCCGGCACATAAAGGTTCCTGAAATAAAGACAGTGTACTGCTGTGCTCCTATTGGATTAAATGATGATTTGCACGTTGCTTTACAATTTCAACTGTAAGAAGGCTGTACAAAGCGGATTACATCTGTAATACCCCCCTGATTACCATTTGTACACCATTATCTTGCTGGGGGCACTGTTTTACTCCCCTTCATTGGTTTTACTTCTCCACCACTTTCTGTTATCCATCTGAAAATTCACCACACTCTGCATTAGCTCATAGAATATGGTCTCATGTCTCAGCACATAGAAGTAAACCCAGCTAGTCTGCTTTTAGTAATAAGAAATATGGCTCGGCATAGTAAACTATTTACTTAATAGTAAGGCAATTAAAGGGACACTATAGTCAACTGAACAACTACAGCTTAATGTAGTTGTCCTGGTGAGTATAGTCAGTCCCTGCAGACTTTTTGCTGTAAACACTGTCTTTTCAGAAAAAAAGCAGTTTTTACGTTGTTCCCTAAGGACACCTCTAGTGGCAGTCACTTACGGCCACTGGAGATACTTCCTGGATCAGTGCTGCACAAGGAGAATCAATGTGCCACTAGAGGTGTCCTTAGGGAAGGAGCTGAGGTGTCCTTAGGGAAGGAGCTGAGGTGTCTTTAGGGAAGGAGCTGAGGTGTCCTTAGGGAAGGAGCTGAGTTTTCCCCAAAGAGACGCATTGAGTCATTGCATCTCTATGCCATGTATGTGTATTCCCAGTGCTAACCTTAAAGGGATAGTCTACGCACCAAAACATTTTAGATTCATGATGTGGTTTTGGTGTATAGATCATGTACCTGCAGTCTCACTGGTCAATTTTCTGACATTTAGGAGTTAAATAGTTTTGTTTATGGTGCACTAGCCACACCTCCATGCCTGTCAATCACACAGCTTCTCTACACACATCCTGAAAAGGAGTGCACATTTTAGCTACCCTCAGTGAACAATTGTTTTTATACATAATTCTTTTTTTTAAAGTTTTTAAATTTTCATTGAAATAAAGTGAGATTACAATTTATACAATACAGTGTTACAACAAACGATAAAATAACTGGTAGATCGTATTGGCTGTTTCCACAAGCATTAAGTAGGAAGCGCTGTAAGAAGTATTAGACAGTGACATTGTTTCGGTACAAGCTTTTTTATGTTGCATACATCTTGTTGGTTTATCGTTATGAAATAAAATATAAGGGAAAAAACAGGAAAAATAATACTGCAATTACTGCTATGGTTAAGTAGGGATAGGGAATTCATAGAACCAAGGGTCCCAGGTTTTGTTGAATTTTTTTAGTAGTGTGGTGTATTATTACTGTTTTTAATTTAGAATTTTCTTATCACCTGCTTTGTTAATAGACTACTATGCAGGAGACACCGTTTTGTGATTAAAATCCAATTAACAGAACAGGAGATAACTTGCAGTATCAATAAAATCTTTGAGTATTGTCAGAGAGGTATAGATGTTACCACAGGATCCTAGTCTGGATTACCCTTTTAACTTAAGGAAAGCCTAAGCGAAAACATTGAAGAAATAATCTCCATGCCAACTGTCCACAAACTTTTGGCTCCAGAACCTCGCAGATTATTTAACCTCTTTAGTAAACCTATTTTACTTTCCCAAGACCAACAGTTTGCATGGCATTCCTCAGAAATTAGGCTGGTGCAGTCTTCTGTTTGTGATAAGCCATAACATTTATATTTCACCAACTTAAAAAGGGTTCACATGTGTAAGAATGTTTAGGTCAGACACTGCAGAATTACACCTTCTCTCTCTCCTTCCTCCGTAGAGTGATTCAGGAGTCGTCAAGAAGATTGGCCAACATACTGTTACACTTCTCCAATAGTGTTTCACTAGAAGATGATAGGAATCCAGGTCAAATCCCTCATTTAAAAGAAAAGGCCAAGGGATTCCCAAGCTCCAATACTGCCACCCTTTCCTTTTTTCAACTGGATCAGGGTATGCCCAAATTCTAAGGTGGTGGGTATCTAGGAAACTTTGTGGGCCAAGGAACACAAGGTCAATGGCCACTTAACAACAAACAACCCCTGTTTAACTTCCTGACCCTTAGCATCACAACACTTTGGTTGAGAGAAGGCCACATACTAACCTGGTTACTAAGAAATCACTGGGATCATTACCTAGTGTTAATATTTTTTTTTTTTTAAAATGTGTAAAGAAGAAATGGATTGTAGGTTCCCTCAGTAATGTGGCCTCCAGGTGATCCCCAACATCAGTTTTTAAAGACACTTTTTACAATTTTATAGTAAAACAGGTTTATTGAATCAGAATGGCCTCAGCAAGAGATAGAAGGTCACACCATAATCAAATAGGCCAATTCTACTAAGAGAGGCAGCAAGAAGTGTCCTTCTATAGCATATGTTCCATAACCAGTGAACAATGGGACAGGAAATGAGTGTACTATTGTAGAAGTGTAGAAGTGTTTTTGCATAGATCTTAAAAGAATTTAAGCTTGTGGGTTTTAATTTCCCATGAACTGCATTCATAATTCTCAATTTATCAGAATATATTTGGTATTGAATTATTAATTCCCTGGGCGTGAAGCCAGGAGCGTAAGGTTACCTGTTAATATGGAACCATCAACCACTATGCCCTTAGTTTTTCCAGGTGTTACAAATGAGGTTAATAGCCTCCTGAGAATACTGAATTTAACTCTTTAACTGAGATGCTTCTCGGTCACATTTCTTTCTACAATTGTGCCTCATAACTCTGTCATCCAGTAAATCCATTATCTTGGAAATATGAGTGAGAACTTTAAAGGTGGCGTTATGTGGCGTCCATTGTCAATCGTCCACTCGATTATGCTGTGGGCAAAGAGCTCTGCAAGAGTGTGTCTGCTCAGTACACTGGACGCTCTGTCCCTGCAACATCAGTTTTTAGATTAGGCACTTCACACCAGCAACGTATAGTGTCTTATGTGCAGGTTAGTTTAGTCTGCGTAAGACAGGTTGAGCAAAGTCAATGCAGCTCCTGTCAAAGTCAAAGCCATTATCATGGACTCCAGCATGTATGTTTACAGAATATTTGGTGTAGTTTTATACCAAGCAAAAAATTATTAATTGTAAATTTTACCATTGCTTTCTTTTCATTGTAATTTTTTTTTAAATCGTTCATACCAAAACTCACAGCAATTTCATCATTACCAGTTGTTTTTCTCTATTGTGCTAAATCACCAATACATCTTTTGTTATTGCTATGCGCCTAAACTAGCAAATGCACACACATTGCCAATAAAAAGCGGCAAATCGGACTATCCAATTCCTAAAGGATTCACGGTTCTAACTGTAAATAAAGTTGAATTAAAGCCGACAGACAGCAGATTATCCTCTTAGTGATTGTTTCATTTCACATCCAGCTCACTGAATCACAGATCCAAAACTACTCACGACCCAAATACTTATGGCCTACCCAATTAAACGGCCTTAATCACTTTGTCCTAAATAACACTGAAGATATTCCAAAAGCAAAGTCTGGTTAATTAGTAACCAGGATAAGAATGATTCATGTGTATTTCTGGAACTGGGTCACAGGATTCAAGTATTATTTCCCTCTCACAGGATAACAACAAGTTAGCACTTGTTAAATAAAATCTCACCAAATAAAATGACAGTTTAGATAGGATATCACAGAAAATAATTTGGCAGAGTCAGTACACTGAGAACATCCCTTGGAGATGGATTCGGACAATCAACAAACCAACATAAAACAAATTATGGGGAGGACGACTGAGTTTAGTTGCTTATGTCACATAGAGGTAGTCTTGAACACAGGACAGTAAAACAATTTAAGGAAAAAAGAAAAAATTAGACACAATGAAACAGGTTTATGAAAATGAAGAGGACGTAATTCCTAGAGAAAACTTGTTTAGAGGAACAGAGGGCATTGATCGGTTTTAGCGAAGACTTATTTTGTCATCACACATACACCGCATTCTACCATAACTTTTTGGGGATACATAGCTCAGCATTAGCAGACATTGCAGTACAATCTGCTACAAGCTTCACAGACATTGTTTTATTATAACATGAAGGGTGTTTGAATAATATAACAATGTAACTAGGGATATATGTACTATATAATAAAATTTGCATTAGTATAAAGCGTATCAAAATATTTTTAAACACATGCTTGTGGTATTGGATCATACAGTACAAGTAATGATAGGGAGATAAGTTGTGATGGTGTGTCGAATTGTACCGAAAAGTTCAGTGACGGACCGGAGTGCAAAAGATGTGGAGGTGAGCCTCAATAGATGGCCCACTGTAAGTTGTTAATTACTGGTGTGCAGCTAGGACTGGCTGAGTATTTGTTTTGCATATGCAGTTATTTTCCTGTGTGATGTGCAGCAAAACCATGTGTGTTTAATAGGGGTCAAAGCCTGTGGCTTACATGTAGGTATGTCTCATGGTAATGTGTAATGGGGCTTTTAAGTTCAGGGTGACTTACAGACTCTCCTGCTGATATAGCATTGCTGTATGGGTACTTCTTACCAACACATGACTCCTTATTAGGAGGGGAGAGGGGGAAAGGGGGAGAGAGAGAGAGGGGAAGGGGGAAAGAGAGGGGGAGAGTGTGTGTGTGTATATGTGTGTGTGTATATGTGTGTGTGTATATATATATATATATATATATATATATATATATATATATATATAAAATGCAAGAAGATGAGAGCACTCACTGGATTTCAAATCAATCAAATTAGTGTATTAAAGTTTGCCTAGAAAGTGTCGACCTTAATGAGATCTTTATTGATCTTGATAAAATCCAGTGAGTGCTCTCATATTTTTGTATTTTATATACTTTGGAGGGCAGTGTAGCACCCTGGTCTGAATAAGGTATTTGTTTATAAATTTTTGGGTAGAATGCCAGATTATTTGTTCTTTGTTAATATATAAATATATATATATAAATATATATATATATATATATATATATATATATATATATATATATATATATATTGTAGCTGAAGACAGTAACACACAGGCAAGGTTGTATAAAGGTGACATGTTCCCTTTAAAGAACTGATCAAAGCGGACATTATTTGGATTCCCACACCCCCCAGTAATAGAGAGACAATGTATGATAATCAAAGCATACATTCAGAGAGACATGGACATTCTCATGTAACAGAGCAGACATTCTAAAGTGAAAACACATGAATTCCAAGACAGGTGCTCCAACACAGAGAATTGTAGCATTTGGACGGACAAAGTGCAACAAAAAAAAAAACTGCTACAGGCTATGAAGAAGGTAATGCTGTGTTTAAGGCTGCAGAATGTACAGAATTGTCAGGAAACTGCCTGCAGAGGGTTCCACCATGACAGGAAGGGAGGAAGACGGAGGAGATAGCTACAGTCACAGCATTGGAACAAAGCTTTTTCATGCATAGGATCTGCAGTGGTCTCCTTTAAAGGGGAACCCGGCACTTACGTGTAAAACCTACACAGCCCTACATGACAATGGGCCTTTCTGAAGACTTTATGACTTTCAACCAAACTGCTATGAATATGCTGCTTTAGTTAGAATACAGATATTTAATGATTGATTGATTAATGAATGATTAATGGCTAAATACATTTGTCCTGTGTATAGATTAAGTGATCATTAAACCAATGGTTGGTCAAGCTCAGTCTTCAATATTTCCCAGTAGTGTTGGTTGTGAGGGTTACATCAAATGAACAATTGTTAAAGAGACACCTCTCCCCTTGCGATATTGCCTTCAAAATATTGGGTGTACCTTGAAAACCCCTTCTATAAATCATAGGCCATCACTTTCAAGCATAATTTAAATGGTTGTGTTGGTGGAAAAGGCTCTATCAAGCCCATCGCAAACCGAACAAGATACAATTAATATGCAAGTTCCAGGCTGGATTCAGTGAGTGGAGTGGCACATCTTTAAGGATGGATTTCAAAAACCTACACTAATAGTTCTTGTGAGACCCATGGCATATTCTGGGCATGGACATTAACCCTTTGAGTGTTGATCACCAAACCAGGAACTCTGAAGCATTGTTTAAAAAAAAAAAAAAAAAGCATTCCAGCTACGATAGTTAGCTTTTATTTAAACAGAATGTCCCAGGTTTTCTCATATTTAAGCAGGAATATGAGAAGATTTCTAGGAGATCTAACAATTAAATTATGCTTTGATCTCAAAGCTACATTGGGCACTGCATTGCTTGTAGATTATACACCCACCTGAGAAACATATAAAGTGATTTTAGTATGGTACAAGCCAATAAGATATTATGGACAGCCTTTCTCAGGTTATTTCTAGTTGGTTCATGTTCCTAAAACGTTAATTGTTCTCTTTACATGTTAAACTTGGAATCCTTAGATGAAGCCATCATGTATGGGCCATAACAAAATTAAGAACACATCATACTATAATTTATTTAATACCTTGCGACATAAGATTATACATTTTTTTTTCTGTTAAATGAAGTAGGACTATAAACATTTTTTTTTTTTCGTTCTGTAATGTTTTTGGGCTTACGGTATTTTTATTTTATTTTACTTGTTTTAGAGTTTTTTTTATCAAGATACAGCAGTGGCGTTTTGTAATTGGAGATAAGTCAGGCAGCTGAACACATTAAGAAAGAGTCTGAATGATGTCAGTCCACATCTGCCATGAAGTAAGGTAAAAGGAAGAGTATCTGGACCACGTTAAATCTCTGTATCAACTGAATCAATGTAAACCAAGACACACTATTCTAGTTGGAATGATTAAATAAATTTAGAAAGATTTTATTAAATTAAACTTGCAATTCTACCTCGTAGGGGGAATTGCCATACTGTGGCCAGAAACAATTAAAGGGACACTATAGTCACCTGAACAACTTTAGCTTAATGAAGCAGGTTTGGTGTATAGAACATGCCCCTGTAGCCTCCCTGCTCAATCCTCTGCCATTTAGGAGTTAAATCCCTTTGTTTATGAACCCTACCTAGTCACACCTCCCTGCATGTGACTTGCACAGCCTTCCATAAACACTTCCTGTAAAGAGAGCCCTATTTAGGCTTAAAGTTCTGTTTAGGGGGGCGTGGCTTGCCGGTGCATGGAGTGAGACGTGTTTTTCGGAGCTCCGCGAACTCGACCCACATAGCCCCTATTATTAGCAGAACCACGCAGGCGAAATGGGGAGAACTAAGCGCCAGGGCACCCCTGGACCATCGGGCACTAGCCCATCGAGAAAACAGGCCGGCCCGATGGATGATTTTCTCTCCACGCCAGACGCTTACCGTGCCACGAGGCAGGCAGACAAAATGGCGGCTGCATCCCCGAGTACTGAGAGCGGAGCGGGCTCGGAGCCAAGCCCAGCCAGAGGGGAAACTTTGACACAAATCACGGCGGAACTGACAGCCATATCTGCTAATATGCTCACCAAGCAAGATAAGACTGCCATGGTAGCGGAACTGAGGGCGGCGATCCGTGAGGAGATTCTGGAGGTGCGCAGGGACCTCTCGGCCTTGGAAGAGCGTGTCACAGAGCTAGAGCATGAAAACTTGCAGGCGATTCAACACTCCCAGGCAGCTGACCATGCCACGGCCAGGCAGGGCTCAGTACTCCTAGACCTCCGCAGACAGGTGGAGGATCTGGACAACAGGGGCAGGCGGAATAATATCAGGATCAGGGGCATGCCCGAGGCTGAATCTGAGGACCTGGGTACTGCCCTCGCACAGCTTTTCACCCGTATACTGGGCGACGGTGCTCAAGATGACTACCACATTGAACGCGCGCACAGGGCCCTGCGGCCCCCGAGAAGGGATGGCCTGCCCCGAGATGTGATCTGCTGCCTCCTCTCCTTTCAGCTCAAAGAAGCCATTATGAGGGCAGCCCGCACACAGACAGTCACCTATCTGGATGCCCCGATTTCCTTATACCAAGACCTCTCTGCCCTCACATTAGATGCACGAAGAGCCCTACGACCCTTGACAGGCATCCTACAGGAAAAGCGCATCCCATACAAGTGGGGCTTCCCCTTTAGCCTGCAGGCTAAGAAGGGCAACACGTGGTGCTCCCTACGTTGGCCTAACGATATACCCGGCTTTCTGAGGGCCCTCGATCTACCGCCAGTCACGGTCCGCAACTGGATCCTGGACCAGCCTCCACCGCGACCAGCTCACCCCGAGGTCCCTGAGGCTCTCCGTAACCAACCTAGGAGAGATGCGCAACCCGCCCGCTGGGGGGGCCCGGAAGGCCCCGAAGAATAACACTCGGTCCCTAGATAAGCCTATTGTCGTCTTGGTCCCGTGGCAGCAGGAGACGGCCTGAGGAGGCCTCCCCAGGCGACTTCGCTAACAGATAAGTTGACTTGACTATTTTTACACTTGCACACTTAGCTTGTAATATGGGTGGGAACCGGGACTAACCGCCGGCAGGGCCCCCCTACACACTTGTTGCGATGTGAACAGTGGCGGTTTCCCCAAAGCCACATTTAGGCCCTTGCCGAATTTGGGTGGGGTATGGGTAAATGCCATCTCCTTCTTGTTTTTTGGGACATTTGGGACTCCATACACCCTGACACCCTATGCGGGCCGGCCCAGCACGACTGATAATACTACTCCGCCTGGGGAGCGGCCAATTTACCCTATGGCAGCAGTTGCAGGACCAGTTTGAGAACCACCCCTATGCGCTGCCTACGGGGGCCGGCCAGCCTGAATTATTGGCACATATTTGGCAAAGGGGCATCCACGGGGCAGAAGAGTCTTGCTGTAAATGTACTTGGGCAATTTATGTATATTGTTGGAGGGCGGGGGGCTGGTACTGTACCATGATGTGTCGCCTTATCTGACTTAGTAGCTCGTGCCGCCCCACGGCGGGCGGTAGGCCGCTAGGCCGGCGCCTGCAGTCTGGCGGTACGGAACGACAACCTGGATTGGTCTTGTGTTTATTACGGCTGGTGCGGCCCGGGGGCTGCGCTGAATCGCTCGCACCACGTGCTTTCCCCACAATTAAACTGTACGTGGTCTCCCTACCACGCCGTGGCGGGCGGTTTGGGGTGCGGCCCCGGGGTCGCTCCCCCCCGACTCACAGGGCCCTTAGCGGTTAATGGCTGTCGACAGTTATGATGTATTCCTACAGTTATGTTTGGTTCCATGTAGTTTTATTACGTTATAGATAACCTTGATGTAAGCAACCTGCATAGGGTTTTCGGGGTATGCTGATGACGCGAGGTGACACCGCTTTCACAACGGGTACCCAGACTCCCCACCAGGACGGTACCACACCCCCTGCCCGGTTCCCGGGTTGGCCCTGG
The DNA here is from genome assembly GCF_036172605.1 of Pelobates fuscus. Lineage (NCBI taxonomy): Eukaryota > Metazoa > Chordata > Amphibia > Anura > Pelobatidae > Pelobates > Pelobates fuscus. The sequence goes on from NC_086327.1 coordinate 137,870,607, forward strand.
CGCTCCGCCACGTGCTTCACACTCCCCCGACGACTAATAGCCGAGACATACGCCCCACAACGTGGGTCGAGGGAGAGCGGACACCGCTCTCTCTGAACGAACTTATCCTACCGGACTTTCTCACCCCCCTGCAACCGACCCACCTGTAGATCAGGTCACCCTTACACGACCTAGGGTCTTAGTTGCCTAACCCCCCGTAGCCCTAGACGGGCCCGAACCCACGGACAAGGACAGTACCCCTACCTTTCCCTCCCCTACTCCCTTCCTTCTCCCCACCCCGCCCCGAACAGCCATGGCGACCACTTTCACCCCCGCCTCCCTGACACTGTTCTCACATAATATTCGAGGTCTTAATGCCCCCGAAAAACGGCGACAATTACTGAGAACATTGTGGTCACATAGGGCCTCGATAGCGTTTCTGCAGGAAACGCACCTTAAAGGCAACGAGGCCCCCCAGATACGGGATAGACGGTACCCGCTGGGATTTTACGCTAACAACCCAGACGCCAAGCGCGCAGGCGTGGCCATTGTTTTCGCTAATAATGTCCCGATCGAGGACACTACCGCACAAGCTGACCCCCAGGGGAGGTTTTTATTTGTGAAGGGGGCAATTGCAGCACATAGGTACACATTCGCCACGATCTATTGCCCCAATAAGGGACAGCATCGATTTCTGATGAAAACATTGGCACAACTGGAGAGGTTCCGAGAGGGAACCCTGATACTAGCTGTCGATCTTAATATTCCGCTGGACCCCCGGATGGACACGTCCGTGGGCACCAGTACCATTCCCGCACACTGCTTAAGGCAAGCCAAACAAGCTCTGGGTAAATCGGGCCTAGTCGACTGTTGGAGGGTGGCGCATCCCGACGCTAGAGATTACACATGCTACTCCGCAGTACACAATAGATATAGCCGGATAGACTATGTCTTCCTTGCCCAAGAATACCTCCCCTTCCTCCTCGCATCTGACATCGGAATACAACGAGACTCGGACCATGCCCCAGTTCTCATCACACTTAAATCCCCACTCTTCAAACCCAGGGAACGCTGTTGGAAACTCAATGAAAGTGTACTGGGAGACACTACCTTCACCACTCAAATAGCACAGACCTTGACACATTATTTTACTGACAACGACGACACCGACGTGGCCCCCCTCATGGTGTGGGAAGCACATAAATGTGTGATAAGGGGACAGCTTATCAAACTTTGCACCCAACGCAAGAAAGACCATGCCACACGGATACAGACACTGACACGAACAATAGCGGACTTGGAGACGCAACACAAACAAGACCACACGGACGATGCCTACCGCCTTCTCACCGACCAACGTAGACAACTCAGGGACTTGCTCTCACAGAATCTGTTACATACAATACGGAAGTCTAATAGACACTTTTACGAATTCTCCAACAAATGCGGGAAAATGTTGGCCCGCACCCTGACACAGAGGCATAGACAGCAGCATGTGCACCAGATAAGGGGCAGGGATGGGACGGTGAAACGGGCACCCCCGGACATCCTACAAGCATTTAGGCATTTTTACGCAGATCTGTACAATATCGACGCATCCTCACACCGCGCGGACACCTCCCTACATCAACATAGGATAGAGACGTTCCTCTCTGAGTACGTGGGGTGCAAGGTCCCGGCGGATGTAGCCGAGGACTTGGACCGCCCGATAACTGAGGAGGAACTAGCCGCAGCCCTTAAACAATCTAAGTCCAACAAAGCGCCAGGCCCTGATGGCCTACCGACCTCGTACCTACGCAAATTCAAAAATATACTGCTGCCTCATTTGCTACAGGGTCTCAACTCCCTGATAGATGGTGGCAGGTTCCCTGTTGACACATTACACGCGACGGTGACGGTAATACCCAAGGACGGTAAGGACCCCTCTGACTGCGGGAGTTATAGACCAATATCGCTACTCAACGCGGACCTAAAATTATTTGCCAAGACCATGGCCCTGAGACTCTCCCGCATACTCCCCGCGCTGATACACTCGGACCAGGTGGGCTTTGTCCCCGGTAGGGAGGCGCGGGACAATACCATCCGAGCCCTCAATCTGATCCACTCCGCCCGGTCGACCGGCAAAAATTTGGTACTGGTCTCCACGGACGCAGAGAAGGCCTTTGACCGGGTGGATTGGAAGTACCTGGAAGCCACCCTGCGCCATATGCAGTTCGGGCCCAATATCCGCGCATGGGTCTTAGCTTTGTACACTAACCCCACGGCTCGAATCCGGATTAACGGAGCGCTCTCGGCCCCATTCAACATACGCAACGGCACCAGGCAAGGCTGTCCCCTGTCCCCCCTCCTGTTCGCCCTCACCCTGGAGCCCTTCCTGGAGGCGGTCAGACGGGACGGGGGTATTACGGGGTACAGCATGCATCGAGTGGAGCATAAGGTGGCGGCATACGCCGACGACATGCTGTTTTTCATAGACAACCCCATAGTGTCATTCCCCAACTTGCTTCGGGCCTTCAGGGAGTTTGGGGGCATCTCCAATCTCAAACTAAACATGACTAAATCGGAGGCCCTGCCAATCTCACTCCCAGCGGCGGGGATCGCTCACCTGCACTCACAATTCCGCTTTTCATGGTGTCCCGACAAGCTCAAATACCTAGGGATCTGGCTACCTACTGATTTGACCCTATTGTACCAGTTAAACTTCCTCCCCATCCTTACGGCTTTACTGAACGACCTCCGCCGCTGGAGGGGCCTTTATGTCTCTTGGTTCGGCCGGATCAACGTGATTAAAATGAATGTGCTGCCCCGCCTGCTATTTTTGTTCCAAGCCATCCCCGTTTCGCTGCCAAGATCCTTTTTTCAAACGATCTCAGCGGCGGTGAGAGAATTTGTTTGGAACGGGAGAAAGAGTAGGGTCAGCAAGGCTATATTAGAACGCCCAAAAACGAGAGGAGGCGCAGGGCTCCCGTCATTCCTAAGATACTATCAAGCAGCCCATCTACTCAGGCTAGTGGACTGGCATGCCCGCCCAACCACCAAGCTGTGGGTCCCCATGGAACTCGAGCAGACGGGTGGCGTTCTTCCTTCACGCCTATGGTTAAGCACCCTAACTCTGGGAGCCTTGCGAACTGGCAACCCCCTGATTGACGCCACACTGCAAATCTGGTGCACATTGCGATACTCACACCAACTTACGACCACGGACAGTCCTCACACGCCCATAACGCACAACCCGGGAGTAGGTGGGGGACTAACGCCCGCAGACCTTAGCACATACACCGACACCGACTGGCTCAGCTTTCAGCATCTCACACTAGGGAACCGACTTAAACCCTTGGCTGACATTTTAGGGGACAAGGTACCCACGGGACTAGACACCTTCCATTACATGCAAATTCGAGCATATTACAAGACTTTCCCAGTCAAACAATGCCTACACAGAGCCCTCACACAATTTGAAACTCTCTGCTCAGCCAGGACACACCCAGTTAAGGGGGTATCTAGGCTCTACGCCCATCTTCTAGCTAGCGAACACCAGTCACACCCGAGATATGTCACCAGGTGGGAAAGGGACACGGGGACCACACTCACTGACCAGGAGTGGGAAAAGATTTTCATACTGTCACATAAGTGCTCCATCAGCTCCAAATTCCAAGAGACGAACTTTAAGATCCTTACACACTGGTACAGGACACCGGACACTCTGCACCGCATGGACGCAGAGATTCCCGGAGACTGTTGGAGGTGCGGAGCCTCAGACGGCTCCTACCTGCACATTTGGTGGAGCTGCCCCGAGATTATACCCTTCTGGTCAGCGGTCAGGGACTCCATTCAACAGATCACGGATATTACACTACCGCTCCAACCCCTCTCCATGCTCCTTCACCACACAGACATGACGCTTGCTGCCTATAAAAAATCCCTGATAAAACACTTGCTAACGGCAGCCACGTCACTGATCCCCACAATGTGGAAGCAGCGGGATGCGCCTACACTCCGGCAGTGGATGGACAGGGTGGGGGATATATATACGATGGAGTCCCTTACGGCGGCCCTACAGGAGAGACAAGAAAAATTTACTCAAGTCTGGACGCCATGGCTGTGGCATTTATCGGCCGCCGGTGCGGGGAGCGGGAGACAGGCATCCCGACCCTCCCTACCCTCACCCTCCCTCTCTCCATCCTCCCATCCCCTTAGCCCCGACAGTCAGACTCCGTAACCCCCCCGTAGAGACTACCCCCTTGATTGCCGCACCATATTGCACCATACTTGGTACGAACTATAAGCGCTCTCGACCGTCCCGAGGGACGGACTCACAGACACGTCAATGTGTAGACATTCACACCCCCACCGACTTGACTTACTACCACTTACTGTCATGTTTCAGCCCCCATGGACCGGATAAAGATACCCCTCTGACGCTCATCTTCATGATGGCCCCATGTCAATGTGAAGCTGGCACGTAGATTGACTTCAGATACACGGATAGTCCCACATGTTACTGGGGGGAACTACTGGAGTGAATTGTGACACTGAATCAAAGTGAAATAGGCTGAGAGCCGCATGCGGCTTCATAACGGTATAACATTGTATCATAAACCTTGCATAGAAACCCAGATAGCCTGAAATACTTCGCAGGGAATTCCGGCAAGAGCTCTACAAAAACCCAACCATCTTGACTATACTAGGGGTTAGCAAGCTATGTATAAACAGCCGTGAATATATCGCGCACTCAATATCTTATGCTGTCCCCTATTAACTAAAACTTACTACCCTTGGAATTTCCGACATACCCCTGTTCTAAGACTGGTGAAGTGTACTCATGTTATGTTCTTGCTTGTTATAACTTTGTATCATTAACATTGCGCAGACACCCTAATAGCCTGGAATATCTCGCAGGGGACTCCGGCAAAAGCTCTACGAAAGCCCTACCACCTTGACTGTACTAGGGGTTAACAAGTTATGTATAAGCAGCAATGCGTATATGGCACACGTAATATCTTATGAAGTCTCCCATTAACTAAATCTTCCTACCCTGGACTTTCTGAAGTACACCCGTTATAAGTTTGGTGAACTGTACTCATGTCATGTTTTTACTTGCTATGGTTGTAATACCTCTTGCTATGCTATCCAAAACAAAATAAAAATAAAGATTGTCAAAAAAAAAAAAAAAAAAAGTTCTGTTTAATTAAGATTTTCTTATCCCCTGCTATGTTAATAGCTTGCTAGACCCTGCAAGAGCCTTTAAGGTAAATTACATCTGTTTGAAAATGAAAACAGTTTTTTTTTTCATGCAGGTTCTGTCCATCATAGCCAGGGGAGGTGTGGCTAGGGCTGCATAAACAGAAACAAAGTGATTTAACTCCTAAATGACAGTGAATTGAGCAGTGAAATTGCAGGGGAATGATCTATACACTAAAACTGCTTTATTTAGCTAAAGTAATTTAGGTGACTATAGTGTTCCTTTAAAAAAAGAAACATGTAAGACAACATTTTTTACAAAGCAGATCTCTCCCATTTGGGGGTTTGTGCTTTGGGTCATTAAGCAGGAGGCTTATCATGCCTGGGTCTGATTTGCAGCAGAGGACACCTCCAGTGATATCACTTACAACTTCCTGTCACTGGTGCAGGACTCTGTATCACAATACTAAGGCAGCTGCTTATATTGTGTTTAATAAATTACAGACTAGTTTGTATCTTTAGGGTTCTTGTGTCCATTTTTTTAGTGTGTTATTCTCATTTTTCCATTAAATAAAATGACAACACAGTTTGATAAATGTGAAACTTCCTACGTTTCTTTATTCCTCTCACATGACAAGTAACGGTTTAGCAGTCGAGGGGTTAATGTGGGGCACTGCCAGTTTCTTTAAAGTATTTCTACACAGGCTGAGCAGGTGGCACAGGTGAAACTAAAGACAGATGAAATGTACTTTGTGTCCTTGTAAATGCAGTCATTAATAGGCTTCTAGAGACTGGGTGTAGTGATGTGCTCTGTTCCCCTTTAAAGCAGGCGCTGGGATTGTTAAACAGAGGGATTAATACTGCCAATGTTTTGCCACCCCTCCAGACACCCTCCCCTTCCCTCTTCCCCCCTTCGCACATGGATCACCCTTACCTATTGGATGGAGGCGTTCAAGACGTCAACACTGCTCAGATAGCTGAGATCAATCAGAAACAGACACAATTACCATGGGTAGAGTGGTGGAAAGTGATGTGATTTGGCGTTAACATGCCAACGGTCAGTTATACCACATGTACAAATTACAAGTATAGATGGCCTGGTGCCCTTAAAAAATAACTCTTTGTGTGGTTCAAGACTGAAACCATTAAAAATTAGATTTGAATTTATAATCACTGTTGCAAACCATGCAGGTGGAGTTTTATTCATTTTTTTTTTTTTTTTTTTTAACAGTTACAGTGCTGAATGGCAAAAAGTACTTACAGGGAACGCGTTGGTCTCAAACTAATCTTAATTACATGTCTAGCACTAATAAATGTAGATAGAACTCTCACATAATTAATGAGAGACTGGAGAGTTTCTGCTTAAATGGAAAAAAAGGTTTTAATCGCCTAAACTGTTACTGGTATACCTTCAATGTAAGTACACTCATTAATCCCCCTTTACAATTAATAAGACATGTAAAACCATTAACTGTAAAAAAAATGTGTTTTCAGGAATATTTGTAAATTGAACTTAGTGGAAAATATATTCTAACAACCTCATTAATGTAGTTCATGGTGAGCAGTCAGTACTATTCTCTGAAACATCTCATTTCCTGACAGGATAGAATTCTAGAACCCTTCAATGTTACGTGTCTGAACAGTAAATGATAAACCTCAGAGATTAGAGTAAATGTGCTCTACGTGTAAAACTATAGAGCTAAATTCATAGAAATGATTGCCACCTTACTGAGTAGTAAATGGGAGGAATACAAACAAAGCACTGAAATTGGTATTTTTGGCAAGTGTGACAAACAAGTGGAGTGGTTCCAATATTCTCTGCAGCAAAGCAAGAGGAGATAGCTAGATTGCTTGCAACCAAAAGGAATACACTGAAAAGAACAATGCAGCTCTTATCTGCAAAATACACATCCTTGAAAAATTAAAAAAAACATTTTGCAAAGACCCCCAATGGGGAGTTTGCCACTTTCAGGGAGGGGCTGCAAGGTGCAGGTAAAGGCGAGTTTTACTTAACTGAACCTGTCACTCACAGCCACCTCCATCATCTTGCTGCTGGTTTCAACGCTTTATGAGCCTAAACCAATGTCAGTCCTGTACACTGTCTGGGAATCAAATGTTGTTTCTCTATGAGGCAATGGATTAGAACTAAGCACGAACTAACAACAGACACGGGGGTGGGCGGCTGTAGATAAGGAGTACCAGTGCTGAAAAGGAGGAATGTAAAAACAAAGAATATGACAGCAGATAAGAACCATTCAGCCCATCTAGTCTGCCCAAATATATGTAATTTCTTAAACATTAATTTTTACCAGCTAGGAGTTGGAGTGGGGGGCAGAAGGAAACCTACAGTCCCAAAATCACAATGCTTATATTCGAGACTACAGGTTCCCTTTAAATATCATTTAACAGCCGGAAGTAGCCTGTAAACAAGACTGAGTATTGTTTATTAAGAATTAATCATTGCAAGTGATTATCTGTTATTTTAGCACCTCAATCATCCACAGCCTCGGGTTTTTGTACAAATCATTGACTTTCTGCGTTTAACAATTGACTGACAGCTACAAATGAAATGGAGGAGTCATCATAGGAAAACAAAGGTTTATTGAATGAAACACAAAATGTGCTTTTTACAAACGTGACAATGTGGGGTTTAATTTAACCACATTGCTGCTCGTACACAGTTCCAATGGTTGTACCTGCCATGTCTTAAATCACAGGATCCTTCCAGGTGCACACCGATATCATCATCATGACACCAATAAACACATTTCTTTCCATTTTATTATTAACAATGCAGATGTTTTTGCCAAAATAACTTTTTTTATTTTGGTTAGGAGGTGTTTTGTTATTTTACTATTATTATATATTTAACGGTCACTTCCCAGGTTTGTAACCTTATGTTTATATATATATACACACACATTTCAAATATGTATTTATGAAGTGTGCAACATAGAATTAAAATAGCTAAAGATCCTACGGGGGACAGCTTCAGGTAAGTCACTCACTGTCGCTGCACCACCAGCAGCGACATCACCATCAGGGGTCTTGGCATATTTTGCCTACGGAGGAGAGAAATGAAACAACGTTTCTATTTGTCTTCTTCCTCTGTAATGTCTGCCCTAGCTTTGCTTTAACTGGATTATGACGGCATTTGCTAAATCTTTAACATACATTTAAAAAAATGGTATCGTGATTTTCAAAAAAAAATTCAATGTTGTAATAGTGATAGTTCCCCTGCCAGCACAGTTACCTTCATGGAGTGGGGTTACGTTAATAGTTCCATTAAAGTGGCCAAAAAAAATTAGATGGATACTTTATGGCATGAGCTTATTACTTAATATTTGCACTGTCTGACCTTGGGGTGAATTTGTTGGGACGTCCACTCCTGGGAAGATTGGCAACTGTCTTGAATGTTTTCCACTTTTTAATAATTTTTCTCACTGTCGAATGATGGTCTTTAAATTGTTTGGAAATGGCTTTTTAACCCTTCCCAGTTTGATGGGCAGCAACAATTGCTTCTCTAAGATCATTGTTGATGACTTTCCTCCTTGGCATTGTGTTAACAAATATCCGCATGCTCCAGATCAGCAAACCGCTAAAACTTTGTCTTTTATCGAGATGGTCACACTTGCTGATGATCAGTTAATCAAGGGCATTTAATTAGCAGCACCTGCCAGCTACTTAGCCTTTTAATTCCTATGGAATCACCAAGGATGTACTTGGTTTTTCACATATGGCTTCACCATTTGGGCTTTAGGTTTGTTAAATAATAGTATGTACTGGGACTTATCCAGTGCAGCACCCAGGATTCCAGGACGAAGGGTTGAGTGCATTTCCACTACCTACATATGTTAAATAAATCATGACACAATGTAATATGTCATGTGTTGGTGTTTACCGAATTGTAAGACCTGCTAAGGAACAGGTGATTGTTATTATGTCCTGATATGTAAAACCATAGAATGCAAAGAGGGTGTGCTTTCTTTTTCCCGTGACTGTATAAGCTTCCCCTTGCAAGTGCGCTCCCAGTGCTGACTGCAAGAGGAGTGGTTTCCTAGCGCACAGCATGTAAGATATAATTTATGCACAAAATTAACGTGAAAATCACTATAGAGACTAGGAAGATAATGACCCTGTTAATACATAAAGCTACTGTGGGTGGGACAGAATGTCACTGTGGATTAAATAAATGTTTGATTTTGTCTGCATAAAAGTTCCTCAAGTGCAAGCAATTTCATTTACTAGAGAGAAAGGGTGTGTATAAAAAAGAAAAAGTATATATTTCCAGATTATTCTTATTCACCTAAAAGGACTAGAAGGAGTTAGTAGACAAATTGAAAAAGTAACACAATTATAAATACAATAAATATACAGTATGCTCAAAATTAACGTTCTTGCATTTACTGTAAAATAGTGTTGGCAGCTCTTGCAAAGAGCTTTCACCAAACCAGGAAATCATGGATACTTCCTTAAATTTTCTAGAGAAAAGCGGACAATCTTACAAGAAGTGCTTTTGGGGTATATCATGGGTTTGTGGAAGTTGTAGTTCAATTGTCAGGTCTTTTTTTTTTTTTTTTTTTTTTTTTAAAAACTAGAAAGTTAACAGTTAATATGAGTAACTAAAATATTTATCTTTGCTGATTTTTTTGCTTTGTTTTTGAGTGGTTTGGCTGGTGAATGCTGAAATCTATGTTTCACTTTTTGGACAAGGTGCAAATGACAGAATACAATCAGAAAAGGGGGTTTTAGTGCATCTCTGAAAGTTTTCAGGATATCGTTATGGAAGAAAGAAAAAAAATCGTCATACTAAGTTATACATTAGAAAAGCTTTATTATGGAAAATGTAGATGGAGAAAGATCTGGGCCGACTTGTCGATGATAGATTTTATAGCTGTGCGGAATCTCAGGCGGCTGCTGGGAAGGCAAACAAGGAGTTACCACGTATTAAATGCCATGTATTCAATATACAGAGCAGTTACGGTCATAGGATATTAAAGAGCTTGGACGGAATAAGAGGTGGACACAGAAGTTAAACAAAACAAGACGTTTTGATTATTTGACCCCTAAGAGGTGATATTATTACTAACAGTGAATGCAATCTAGATAAAGCAACTAGTAGTGTTGTAACCTTTGAATGGCTGCCCTATTGAACTACTCTCCAAGTTGCTCATTTAATGCCAATTAAACAAACTCTATGGCTTGTGGAGGAGTTTGGAATCCAACCTCCTTCCTAGAAACTATACACCAGGAGTTCCCAAAAGGTAGATCCCCAGATGTTGTTAAACTACAACTCCCATGAAGCTTTGCATGTGCTAAGAATGACAAAGTATCATGGAAACTGTAGTTTTGAAACATCTGAGGATCTACCTATTGGGTACCCCTGCTATATGACTGAAACCGTGGATATAAGGGCGAACCATTCAATTTAAAATGGTTGGGATTTTCTATATTGTGTGGTTGGATTTAATAGACAGCAGTAACATAAAAAAAAAATATTTTTAATATAATAATCCTTTCATCATTAGTGAAAGGAAAGAGTTAAACCTCATTAGATAAACCTCATCTTCAATGTGGAATTAATGGAACGTTATTTGGACATTAGTTACAAAACCTTATTCCCTTAAGGACCAAACTTCTGGAATAAAAGGGAATCATGACATTTCACACATGTCATGTGTCCTTAAGGGGTTAAACAATGATGATGCCTTTGTGGCCGAAGAAAACAGCGATGACTGTTTTCTTAATCATCTTGTCCATGAGTTGGAGAAATACATTTTTCTTTGAGACAAAATTCTAAGAAGGATCTGTATTTTTCTATTTGTTCTGAATCAACAACTATGACTGAACATAATCTAACTTTACAGATGTGTAATCTTTAATCCAATCATGATACTGTAATTGCACAAAGTGTACAAAATTTATTATTGTGTACAGCTTGTTTTTTCTTTCTAAATGTAGATCAAACTCCATAGCTAGTCCATCAATAATGGTCACAATTAGCTGGGCTAACTCCGTTACCTCGATAGAGTATTGCATGACGCATGGCAGGTCCCTCTGCATAATGCAAAGACCACCAGTGAAGAAATCTATTTCTGTTAGTTTAAGAACTAAAGAAACTGAAGAAATGTTAAATGGTATTTTGTTTTTCCATTACAATGCTGAGGAGGGTTAGGTAAAGGCACGAATTAAAAAAGCACCCATAGACATGCTCAGCAATTATCTGTTCTACCAAAGACTGGATATGACTGTTACTAAAACACAGCTTCAAAAACAATCCATTAAGTCAAATTCCCTAAAATGCTGTTGCCAAGACAGGTCACGAAATCTCAGGGGGTCTGTCTTCAAGTTCTAGACTTTGCACACAAATTTGCCTTTATTATTTTTAACATTATTAAAGCATCCACCCAGCCATCAGCAGCCACTTGCTGATTCAGTTGTCAAATGATTACTTGACAAAGAAAAAACATATATTTATATATGTCAATGTCCAGCTTCAAAGCCAGGCAATGCAGCTTTAAAAATCCTAATACATTTAAAAACCTCCTCAATCACTGTGAAGTCATTATAAATACTGCATTTGTCACTCTGGTTCATAAAGATGAGGCTGATGGCAGCTGGTAGCCACTTTGTGGCCATATAGTCCCCTTCTTTCTACATACAGGGATGCACAACCAAAGACAAGTAGATTTTTTTTACATGCATGGAAAGACAGGTGAAAATACTTTGCTATTACAAGAAGCACTGTCACATACGGGTGTTTGTATCCAGTTTTTGTCCCTGTATACTCAGTAAAGTGGCAATGTATTTTATCCTAATATCATGTGCCATGTGTATTGTAGGTGTTGCGTGCCTCTGAATGGAATAATGTACAATTTGGCCAATGATCTTCATCCTCAGTTCTGCCTCCTGCTCATCTTAAAACTAACCTGGGAGCAAAAAGATAAAATTATATATATTTATGTCCTATTACTAATTTGGCAAGACAATGAGCAAATGGAATACAGATAACACGCTGTTCTCAACCAGAGACAATGGCACTGATGGCGATCCCCGGCACTGCAGGTCTTTGTTGACTAACTTCCCATAATGCTCAGAAAACGTACAGAACTTGATTAATATCATGGGATATTTACAGAGTTATTTACTAAAGATATGACTTTTAAAGTAATTTTTTTATATTTAAGACTAGAGTAGCCAAACTGAAAGTAAAGATCAAAATTCCAATACTTGGCCTTAACTTTGAATTCTCACTATTTAGTGAATTGCCCTGTTAGTCTACAAACGCGTGCAGTACCAGAGTAAGGCAGCAGGCTTCCTGTTCCTGGCTAGACTATCTACAAATCTAGATAAAATGTCAGAAACTGTCTCTGAATCACTTCAATTCACTTTATACCCTTTGCTTCTCATTTTCCAAGCTGATATTGCCCCACATAATCTAATGTTACCATTGTACACTCACCCTGCAGTGCACAGCACCGCCGTCTCTGCGTGCACCCTTTCTTCTCCTCTCCTTCGTCCATCACCATGTGGGGAGGAATTGGGTGGTGTAATTCTGTAGCTAGGGCTTCCCCCATGGCTGCTCTTTCCTGGGGATCCAGAAGAAGGAGGTGAGTTGTGTAGGAAGCCTGGAGGCTGAAGGGCAATGCCAGAACAGTCTGGTGGGGGCAGCATACCAGGACGGGGCCTGGCTCTAGCACTCAGCTCAGGGGAACCATGTCTGGAACTTAGGGGACTTTGGGTGAGTGGGGAAAGACGAGAGGGTTGTAGCACCACCTGATGTAGACTGGGCTCTAGTCTGCGGTGCTGCCTAGGGCTCATCTGTGGACGCGTCCGGCTTTCAAACCAGCGAGCATCCATTCCAAAGGGCCCAGCTTCATGGATGTCTGGGTATGGAAGCACCGGAATTCCCATTCCTTGGCTGGTGTGCCGAAGCTGGCCCTGTACAGCCAGTTGCATAGCTGCATCTTGCCAAGAAGTGGGGTGAGGTGGAGGTGGGCAACGACTTGGAAGCCGTCCTGCCCAGCCAGGATGAGGTTCCAGGGGTATAATGGCAGCATATGATGGGACCTGTAGGGAGTTTGGTGGTGGGTGTCCACGTGGAAAAGGTGCAGGAGGAGGTGGAGGAAGAGGACGCCTAATCTCCGCTGTCTCGTACCTGTGCTGTACAAACATGGAGGGAGACGGCGGGGCCTCCAAACCTCCAAAAGGGAAGTCAGGGCCACCCCACTGTTCTGGAGAGCGCCCTCCAGTAGGTGTATGTGTTAGGGGAAGTGTACTACTGGAACTGTTCTCTCCATTTTCCTCTGGGATGGGGGGAAAAGATCCTTCTGGAAGCAATGGTGGGGAGGACATAACAGAACTCAGTGGGCTAACTTCCGGCATGTAGAAGGGTGGAGGTGGATCTGAATCACGAGGGCTACTGCTGAGGTAGCCATACAGATGGCCATGATGGTATCCACCAGGTCTGGACTGGCCTGATGCTTGTTGCCTTCCCTCACTAGATGGATGCTGGAAGCGGGGACTGTATGCCGGAGGCTGGAGAGGAGAGTCCTGACTGGATGACAATGGGGTGAGTTGGGATTTCATGCCTGATGGCTCATCGTTCTCCTCATCTGACTGACGAAACTCTGGGTACATGTCTGTCTCTTCAGCAAAGGGGAAACCTTGAATCCTGCGACTCCTGAGAGTTGGTTCCTGGTCTGGACTTTCTGTCACAAAACGCCCATCTGGACCTCTGCTAATCAATTCAATGGGAGTGGTAACCTCTGCTTCGGCCTGGCTGACGCTGTACTTCTTGCTGGCCATGGCACGTTTGGTTTTCTTGTACAATGACAGCTCTTTTTCACGCCCAGGACTCAAAGGGCGTTTGGATGGCGGGCCTTGATCCTCTGATGACTCTGATGGGGCACGGAGTGTCCGTACGCTCTCTGGGCTTACCTTTCCAGAGGACAACCTGCAGAAAGTGTGAGAGGGAGATAGGACAACAATGTGTAAATACTGTAATTTCATAGGAAGTTCTTCGATAACCTTGCATACTTCTCAGAATAATTACAAATGTAAAAATACCCTTATACAGTTGATTTAAACTAAAGGACTCTGTAGGCACAGTACTTTCACATTGACGTGGTTATAGTATCTAAAGTCCCCTGGCACAGTTTGTTTGTTTTTTTGTTTTAAATGAAGATTTAGAGCATTATTCACTAAAGTGTGAATTGCTGGGAATTTAAAAGTTAAAGTCAGGAAAGACTTCTCCTAGTGTCTGGGTTTTATTTTTCATCCATGAGACTCTGTATCAGAGGTTTACAGGATAAGCAGTTTATTCCCCCAGGAGTATATTTACCACAAACAAAACACTTTAACAGGACTGTTAATGCACACAAGCACTGTAAAACTAGTGAAAACTCTCAATCCGTTACAACATTTCTGTATATATTACTGTGTACTTACGGAGACTCCATGCTTTTTCGACAATGAGTGATTGAAAGAGGTGGATCTGTAGAGAAAAAGGAAAACAGAGCTCAAGAATCAAACAATGATCCAAGCTGGTTAGCCAAGTTTGTGAAGAATATGTTTAGATTGTCACAACTAGAGATTTTGTATTGAAGGAGATTATGTGTTATATTTCTGAAATATGATATGTGATCCTGTGTGATTTATTCAGTAAAAATGAATTGGGGGCACGCCAGCAACATGCATTTATCAGCAGTGGTGCTCTCATACAGACAAAAATATAAAGTTTAGGCGAAGAGAACCAAGCTGGTACTCTGGTTAAGCTGGAGTTTTTTTCCGGATAAGTAAATGCAAAGTGGCAGTGTAAGCTCCACCCAATGCCAAATACTGCCAAAAATCAGCACTTAAATGAGACAAAGTAGTCCGTAATTTGTCTTGTGTATGTGAAGTTACAACACTGTCAACAACAGCTTTTCATAAAGATTCTAACGTCATGAAAAGCTTAAAGGTGACAGGGATGCTTTAATATGTCAGTGACTATCGGACCATAAATTGGAAGAAAGGAGGGTAATAGCTTGTTTTAATGCTTGCAATTTGTTTTGTTCACTTGAAGGGTCTGATTATACAAAAATGAAGGCTTCCATTTTAAATCTGTTATTTCTGATTTCCCTTGCCAAGAAGGGGTCACATGTGTGACATCATGATGACCACGCAATAAGAAAAGTTCAAGTCACATAAATAACTCATGAAGTGCACAGTTCAATATATAGCTACACAGCTTAGAAAAGACATGCATTCATAAACTTCAGCCTCACTCATATTTGATTTTGCTGTTGATCAAAAAGAAGGCAAAAAGCTAGGGGGAAAAAAATCCTACTTGACCCCAGAATGGCACCCAGATATCTCCTTGGATCATGAAGTTATTGACTCACTAATAAAAAATTACATCCATGAATATTTTGTTTTTGCAAGTATTTATCCAATTGCTGTTTAACATCTGTATAGACTCTTGATAAAACCAAACAACTCTCCACATCCTGATTGTTCTTAGTGTAAAAAACCCTTTCCTTTGCCTTAGACTGGAACTCCTTTCTTCCAGTCTAAATGGCCTTGTGTCCTATGTATAGCCCTGTTTATAAACACATTTCTAGACAATGGTTTTTACTGGCCCCAAATATATTTGTACAAGATCATAACCCCTCTCAGGCGACGTTTTTGTAAACTAAAGAGGTTTAAATTTCTTAACCTTTCTTCATAGCTAAAATGTTCCATTCCTTTTTATCAATTTTGTAGCCCTAATCTGCACTTTTCTTTTTCTAGGGCCACAATATCCTTCTTTAGAACAGGTGCTCAAAACTGCATAGGGAAGAATACACAATCTAAAACAGCTTGCATATTACAGAGTGTGTCTTTTCCCAAGCACCCCGCAGGACCCAGGACTCACCTTTTTTCCTTTTCATTTTACGCTTACGCTGCCTGTTCACCACGCAAGCTGCCAATGTACTGAACAAGACAGCAGCTGCCAAAAAGCAGATGGTTGCCACAATGCCAGCAAGCACTGGGCGAGCAAACCCCTCGTCACTCAGATCTGGAGATGGAAAAACATCTGAAAGAAAAGAGGAGAGATAATTTACAACCTCAAAATTGAACGGATGTCAGAACAGCGGGGATCGTCATCTTTTTAAGTTCTGGCTCTGACATACTACAAGAGCACATAAGCCCACTCATACAAGACTATGTAGCCCACAATACACATACAATACGGGAAGTGGGTAGTACTCTGCACTAAAACTGGATAGGAGGAAGAGTCCGAGCAATGAGCGTCAACATTTACCGTGTAACCTGCAGACTCCTAATTTATTATGATGTCATATAATCCCAACACTGAGCCCTAGCCCCAATAAAGAGCCAATAGATGCACAGCTCTGTGTGTATAACCCCCTCGTCCCACATGGATCATTAAGCTTTTTTTTCCACCTTTCCCTAAACAAGAACCTAAAAAAGATACAACTATATCCATATATAATTTTAATTATTTTTTATTATTTTTATTATTATTATTAGCTAAGAGGAAGTCCTTTTCAATCAAACTGCCCTGTCAAGTGAGATAACAGAAATTCTCCTTGGAATGTACAGATTTCTCAAAAACCAGGTACATGAATGACAGTTTTGTGCTGCAATGTAATCTTTGACCAGAAGAGGGCAGGCCATTGAAGCTAAGGAGAGAAAATAAAGCTTTCCAGGTAAGTTGAAAATGACTATTCAAGCACTGTAATAGCCAAAACAAATTCCAATCAGGTTAAGAGATGAATTTATTTTGGTTGTATTATGGTTATTCTTCTGGTGCTGGGTTCACTCAGGAAAATTTAAAACTTCAGCCCATAGATCGGTGGATATTTGGCACAATATTGATGGTCTATGGCCATTTACACACCTGAACTAGACACTCCAGCGATGTTACTGGGTTCACTGATCAGGTCCTGCATCACAGCCAGCACCCGGAACTCATACCATGTATCCTGTAAAGAAGCAGTTCAAAATAGTGAACTCCAGTGCCTACAGACTATCTAGAAAAAGTGACAGAACTAGACAGAAATCTCATGGTTTATAAAACAGTTACAGTTTTACCTGGGATAGTTCCTTCGCTAAGATCTCTGTGTCACTGCCCCCGATCGAGTCATCTAGAATCTCCCACCTTTCTGCTAGACGAAACTCCATGATGTAACGATCTAAAGGAAAGCTATGATTGGATGGAGGAAGCCAAGACAGGAGGACTCCCTGCTGAGTTCTATTGGCGATCAGGCAGCGGGGTGAGGTCAATACCAGAAGAGGCTCAGGGGTTGTGGGAAGGAAGGCTTTTAAAATAACACAAAGTAACATGTTCAGATGACATTCATTAAATCCCATGCAAAAACCCAGTTAATCATGCCAGTCTGACATTTGACAGTCTGAAGGTCACCAACAGGACAGTTGCCTTCATGCTTACATACAAGCAGCATGATACAATGTAAATCCTTCAACTCTGAGAGAATGAAAGTATTAAAATTGGATCCACCTCACCTAGGGTCTTCACTGTGACCACCTCGCTGAATGAACTTGTCCCCAATTTGTTCTGAGCGAGAACACTGAATTGGTATTCTGTCTCAGGATCCAAGGAGTCCACAAGAAGGAAAGATACTCCACCAGGAACAGGCATGGAGACCCAATCATGGGGTCCAAACTGAGCACGCTTGATCCTTCAGAGAACCAGATGGAAACATATAAAAGAGCAGATTCTTTGGGAGATCATGGAATAGTGCAGATAGGTTAAAGACTAGATATTTAATTTCTTGGTTTCACAATAAGAGCAAACAAGTATTGCGACCACCAGTCTGCCTCTGACTCTCACTAGGTCTGCGTAAACCAGGCTTGGAAATGTGCCTTAATTATTTAAATATAAAAGGGATTTATTCATGTAATGAGCATTGGTGTCATTCCAACGTGTCACTGTTTGGCTCAATATCACTTGCATTGACCAGCTATCGTCTGCTTACACTGTAAACAGACATTTTTAACAGTCCCAAAAGTGGGGAAAATCCAACATATTTTTTCAAACAGAACTGGGAGAGTCAGATGTGCAGAATGAAAGTCACTTAATTAAGAGTCCAAAAGCAGACATTGAAAGGCAGAGAAGCTGGAGTGGTCAGAGTAAAACACAATATTCCTAATAAGCAAAAAAACCTGGTTTCCTCCAGCGTAAAAAGATTTTACACTCTTCAAATCCCTGTGACACAAAGTATGGTCTATATTAAGGGCAATTCTGGTGAATCGGCAAGAACACTCCACTGGTTTCCAAGGGTACTGCTCTCCTTTTAGAACTTTACTCCAGAATTGCTTTTTGTTCAGTATTTCCAATTGTGGAATGTTGCCAAAAAAAAAAAAGCACACATTTTTTTTGTTTTGTTTTTTAGATAACTAGGCATGTTGATGATGACATCTGCAAAGGGCAATTTAAATCACTATGCTAAGGTCGAAAGTGGCAGGAAAAGTCCAAAATGATCCCCAATTAAAAATTTTTTATATATTTTTTAAAAGATACACTTTGCATCTGTATTTGGGATTTATAGTGCAAAAAAAAAGAAATAAAAAACACATTATGTCTGTGGTTCAGGGGTGTGACAATGTAGGAGCATTACATCTCTTAGTTGGCAGAAAGCATTGTGGGGGTTTGAACAGGTCAAGTTAAATCTGTGCTTTGGTCTCCGCCTACACCTATATGGTAATTTAGCAAAAGACAATTGCTCTCACAGACTCTAGAATGGGTTTTCTATATCAGAAGTACACGTGTATTCCCCTCTTTTTGGAATTTTGTAAATAGTCGAGACAAATTGTGTGAAATCTTTTCATTGTTCAATATAAATATAAAGGCAAGGATAACATGAAAAGAGTGGATCTGTGAAAGAAAATGATGTTAAAGCAGGAAAGTATGTTACAATTCTAAAACCACCATCTGTTAATCACTGACCTTGTGATTGTAGCCAGATATGATTTACAGTCAATTAGCATCTCCCACCTAGTAACCTAACCTTTGTAATACAAATTATCGAAAAGTGTCTCACTTTCTTAATATGGACAATGACCATTAAACACATTTTAAATACACATTTTGGTTGCCCAGTTATTCACCAATATGTGAATTGTTGTTAATTAAAACCATCTTATCTGGAAAAACTCAGCTATGATTCCAATTGGCTATTTTGGCTTAACATTTAAATTCCCCTTGCCTTTAGTAAAAACTCAACAACCAGTTTAGTGAATAAACCTTTCATGTTTATAAAGCAGAAGAGGAGAATCGTAATGAAAAAAATATGCTCATCTCCATTACAAGTCCAAGTGAATTCAAAAATACCACCAGAATACATTAAGCATACATCAAACAGACTTCAAGCATACAAAACATGGAATACATTTTATATCACTGACAGAACTCAAATCAATACCAAACTTGACAAAATCATGAGAATGTCAAGGTTATTTACCGAAGTGAGCATTGTTGGGAAATCAGAAAGTGAATTTCAAATGCAATCCCAAAGCAGTTGATATGGAAGCCTTGCCAGTTCAGCTGCTTTGGTCTTGAGTTTGAATTGCTGATAATTCTCACTTTAGTGAATAACAGTGTAAGTATGTATTTGAACTCTATTAAATGACGGAATGAACGGCCACATATTGTATTAGTGTTTCACATTTGTTGATTTATATTTTAACCCGTTCCTCAAAATCATTTGTATGCACAGGCAAACCACCAATTAAATTTAACAGCCCCACCACCCACCCACCTAACCTAAAGTCTGCTTACAGCTCCTGGCAAGCACTCTACCTCTCCAAGCACCCACCATCTTTCATTCCACTACTTATCTCCTTATTTATTAATGGAGAGACGTCATTAAGTGTACCGTGCATTATTTGTAGATTAAGTGTCATTTTGCTGTGAATGATTTTGGGATAAGGCCTTATCAAGTAGATCATTTTGATGTAATAGGAGATTAGACAGACTGGCAGAACAGCGAAAAGCTAATGGACAATGAAATCTCTTTGCGTGTATTCCACTCGGAGCCCCAACCTGCAGATACAGATATTCTCAGACATATTTTGCATTCTCACAAAATAATTAACACATTGACAGGGTAAGACAAAATGTAAAGTTCTGTCCTGACGAATAAATGATGTGAAATATGCATTGTTGATGACATTTACATCTGTGTTAATCTCCTAGTAGTGATCATCTATCAATAATACACCATGTATGAGCACAGCATTCCGTATATGTTCAAATGTACAGCTAGATATACACGTGTATATATATATGTGTATACCACATACATATATCTATATATATATATATCCACACAAATATATATATACATACACACACACCCACAGAGATATCCACATATAGAGAATTTTCTATATGTTTCCAGAGGAATGCATTGAGGGGTCAGGGAAGTTCCCCTCTGGCAGAAATGGTGAGCACAGAAAGACGAAGGCGGAAAAGAAGCAGCAAAGCATGCTGGGGGTGACTCACAGAGCGCCATACCAAACAGAGAATATCTGATCAAATCCTCCATCGTATCCCGCTTCCCACGACACATTCGCCGTATTCATGGACACCATGACTCTGACATTAGAAGGGGCATGAGGGCTGGTACCTAACAAAAACAAATAACGATACTATAAATATTGCAAACCAACACCAAAAAAAAAAAAAAAAAAAAAAAAAAAAGGGAAACTGAGTTTACTTTCAACTAACTAAAAAATACACCCCCCAAAAAATAAAATCCCATCAAGGTTTATAGGGAACATAATTTTTTTTTATATATATATAATTATATTCATATTTAAAACATTTAAAAAAAATCATATCATGTTTTGTTTTAGTTTTCTCCCTCTCCCCCCTCACTCTGCTCTTCAGAAAGATATTTATGACCCTCTGCAAGAATGGTGTCTATTTTCTAACAAACCTGTGTCTTATCTGCACTCATGTCTCTTTAACCCTTTTTAACCCTCAACTTTGAATTCTATGTGTCGTGTTGCTCAGAATGCTTCAGACCTGAGAAAGGGAGGTTCTCCCAAAAGTTTGTCATTAAAAAAATTCTGTTAGTCCAATAAAAAAGGTATTACAAGATACAAATTTTATCTGTTTTTACATATATTTACATATTACAAAAAAGACAGAACACATCACACTTTCACACTTGCATCCAACTGAAAAATAATACTATAAATATTTACACTTAATGGGAAAATATTAAAACATTAAGCCGATTACCCAACAGAATAATTAGGCAATCACTGTGCTGCTATTTATACCGCCTGCCTTGCAGAGAGTGCTATTTGCTGAAATATATACTGGCTGTAGGGACTTGGACTGGAAATTATTTTACCGTGCTCACCAATAACAGGATACATTGTCATTCTTCTACCATTACATGTTCACCAGTCTGATAATATCATACAGGGAATGCTGCGGTCCAATCTCAACTTACCAATAACCGTGAGATGAGCACTGGCAGTGATGCTTGTTACCACATTGCTGGCTATACACTCCCATTCCCCGTGATCTTCTTTACCGAGTGATCGGAACTGCAAGGAGCCGCTAGGCAGCACACTGTGCTTACTGAGGGATGGCCTTCCGACCTGCAACAGATATAAAAGATTTGTGAACAGCGGCAGGGCCGGACTGGCCCACCGGGATACCGGGAAATTTCCCGGTGGGCCGCGGCACCTGGGGGCTGCAGAGCTCTTACTCCCTATAGAGAGGGAGCCCTGCAGCCGTTTTTAAGAATATCGCGGCCGCTGGCCGCATGTGGGTGCCGCCGGGTGGCCAGTCCGGCGGCACACTCTGAGGGTGTATACTTACCTTGCGGCCGGCGGCCCCATCTCCTCTGCTGACAGCTATGCTGCTGTCAGTATCAGTGAGTGTGCCGGGCGGCCGCCTAAGCGATGCAGCAGCACACTCACTGATACTGACAGCAGCATAGCTGTCAGCACAGGAGGACTGAGGGAGGGGGCGGAGCTAACTACCAAGCTCCCTCGCGGTTCCCATAATTCCTAGCACAGCCACATCATAGAGTAGGGATTACTCTATGATGTGGCTGTGCTAGGAATTATGGGAACCGCGAGGGAGCTTGGTAGTTAGCTCCGCCCCCTCCCTCAGTCCTCCTGTGACAATGGGCAGACAGCAGGGACACAAACAGAGAAGTAAAAACTCAGGGAAAGGGGGGGACAAAGAGAGGGGTAATGGAGAGACAGGGGAAGGGGAACAAAGAGAGGGGTAATGGAGAGACAGGGGAAGGGGGACAAAGAGAGGGGTAATGGAGAGACAGGGGAAGGGGGACAAAGAGAGGGGTAATGGAGAGACAGGGGAAGGGGGACAAAGAGAGGGGTAATGGAGAGACAGGGGAAGGGGGACAAAGAGAGGGGTAATGGAGAGACAGGGGAAGGGGGACAAAGAGAGGGGTAATGGAGAGACAGGGGAAGGGGGACAAAGAGAGGGGTAATGGAGAGACAGGGGAAGGGGGACAAAGAGAGGGGTAATGGAGAGACAGGGGAAGGGGGACAAAGATAGGGGTAATGGAGAGACAGGGGAAGGGGGGACAAAGAGAGGGGTAATGGAGAGACATGGTAAGGGGGACAAAGAGAGGGGTAATGGAGAGACATGGGAAGGGGGACAAAGAGAGGGGTAATGGAGAGACAGGGGAAGGGGGACAAAGAGAGGGATAATGGAGAGACATGGGAAGGGGGACAAAGAGAGGGGTAATGGAGAGACACAGGGGAAGAGGGGACAAAGAGAGGGGTAATGGTGAGACATGGGGGAAGGGGGACAAAGAGAGGGGTAATAGAGAGACACAGGGAATGGGGGAAGAGAGGGGTAATGGAGAGACACAGGGATGGGTGGACAAAGAGAGGGGTAATAGAGAGACACAGGATATGGGGGGTCAAAGAGAGGAGTAATAGAGAGACACAGGAGATGGGGGGACAAAGAGTAATAGAGAGACACAGGGGAATGGGGGACACAGAGACAGAGGGGTAATAGAGAGACACCAGGGAAGGGGGTAAAAAGATACAGAGGGGTAATAGAGAGACACAGGGGATGGAGGGACAAAGAGACAGAGGGGTAATAGAGACAGGGGAAGGGGGCAAAGAGACAGAGGGGTAAGAGAGAGAGACACGGGTGGAGACTGGGAAGAGAGACACAGGGAGGAGAGTGGGAAGACAGACACATGGAGGAGAGTGGAGACAGAGACACAGAAGGTTTGTTGGGGGAACAAAGACATACAGAAGGGAAGGGGAACAAAGTAACACAAGATTTGTGGGAGGAAACACTGGGCTGGGGGAAAAGAGACACAGAGTGGCTGGGAGAAGAGAAAGAGGCACACAGAGTCTGGAGTTAGAAAGAGACACACAGATGAGATTTGGAAAGGGAGAAAGAGACAAAGGGGCTGGGGGAAAGAGACATACAGAGGCTGGAGAAGGGTAAAAAGAAACACACAGGGACTGGGATGAAGTAAAAGAAACACAAGGGTCGCTGTAAGAGACTAAAAGGAGACGATACACTAAACAAGGTAAAAGTAATAGACGTAATTGATGTGATCCTGACAGTAATACACACACATATATATATATATGCATGTATATTGATGTGTGTAATATACATGTATGTATATTAATATACATTTATATATGCATAATACACATATAAATGTCATTAATATATACATATTTGTAATGAGCACGTATTGGCCCAGTCTTGTTGCTAGTTGCATACTCATGCACAATAACATATTCAAAGTGAAGAGCGTACCCATAGGACTTCAAAATGAGCAAGATAACTTAATTTTTCTTTTCAGTTGTGCAACCGCATACATTCACCATTTCAATCTCAGTACTAAAATGTCCTTAATAGGCTAAATTAGTTGTACAGAAACATTGATTACATGCAAATGAATGTCTGCTTAAAATAAAAGCGCTCCTTTGTTTATTTTGAAGCCCTATATGCGTTCTTTCGCTGGAGTAATAGTTTTCAATTTTAAGTTATTTTTTCACCCTCTATATCAGCACACTATGCTGGCGCGACGCATTATTGGGCTGGTATAGAATTTTTTTCCAGGGCTGCTTTTAGTTCCCAGTCCGGCCCTGAACAGCGGCCACCAGGAGGCGACACCTGAATCATGGGCAATACAATAAAGAATGTTCTCACAGACCTACACATGACTTAATCAGTGGATGAGACATTCAGACACCTTCTATCCCAAACCTGTGAGAATATTCAGCACAGGAAGAGGTGTAAATTAGCTACCTAAGAGAACATTGCTCCCAGTGCAAAAAGCCTGGCTTACATTTAATACAATTATTACAGAATATGATCAGTGTTCTACACACTAATGTATTCACGTTCTCCTTTTCACATACTGAAAATCCTGTGTGATCAAATGTTCATTTAGATTGGACTGATCATTACTAATTAATTTCATTAAAAAAGAAACACTGTTAAAAGATATTGAGCCGCACAGACTATCTCCAAGTGGGCTTTGTTTTATATATGAATTACCGGAGAAGAGGGGCTCTATGCCAAGCTGATGAACTCCACCTTTATAGAACAGGGAGACAGTTTTAGAATGAACTATTTTCTCAGGGGTATATATCTTATTAGAGGTGGACACCTGGGAATTCAGATTTTCCAGGGCCTGTTGGAAAGTTTTATTTGTTACCAGTAGCAATTGGATAGACAAAAGGCTCATAAAAGATCTAGTCCCTGATGGAATTGGATATATTGGGGTTTAATCAATAAACCACTTATTCTGAAGAAGTAGCCAGTAAAGTCAAGCATTTTGGTGATAAAAAAAAACAACAACAAAAAAAACCACACCACTTGACATTGGCCTACAATTACCATTTAGCCAATACATCTCATTGTGTTGTGAAATGGTTCTAAACAATATGTTCAAGTAAAAACAGATATGAGAACACCAAGAACGAGCTAATGCAATAGTTTAGCTCGTGTTGAAAACCAGTTTAATTGCACTTGTGCCATTATAGAGGAAACATTTATCATTAGTACATTAGACAAGAGCACCTATTACCAAAAAATACCAGGAACCCCTTCTGCCACAGGATATACAGCCAACATCATCGGTTTTCTTTGGGCCAGCAACTAGACAGAGCCAACATAAGGTTTTATATGTATTTATGGGAATTGGCAGCCTTCACGCAACTAGGTCAAGGCTTCGCAGCACAGTTAAGCTCTAAGGTGCCTGCAATTAATAGCATTCTAGATCCACAGAATGTTGAGGAAACGTGTGCTCACATTTGTAGATTATCCCGTGTCCTCCATTTGGACATCAAAATATCCACCTGATGTGACAGCATTTATAGTAATACAGCTTATTTCATATAGTGTTTACATGTCTGAGATGGAAACAGTAACTTGGTGTCACCCTGCTGAGAATTCCTGCAGCTTACGGTCAGTTGCTTTGTCCACTGTCATATGCTACCGCAAAGAGAATGCCAAAAGAGAACCAAATTGTTTTACTTATCCAGTAGCATTTCCCTATCATAATTATGGGAATAACCTGCCCTAGATTCTTCCTCTTGCAGAAGGAGATGGAACAAAGTTTCATTCCTGAACGAAAACGCCAATTTACAAATCATTCGTATTCTGTTAAATAGATCCCAGGCGCACCCATATCCTTTCCAACCAAATGTACAGTAAGAGTTAATTTCATCCCAAATGATAGAAAGTTATTTTATGAAATCAAGTGTTTTTCAGAAAGTGTATAAAGTTTACTTGTTCCGCTCTGCACCACTAGAATAAGAAGTTTTACCTTTCTCCATGAGATGGTGGGAAAGGGATCTCCTGCAGCGGCACAAGGAATGAGCAGCTCCCTCCCAGCCTCCTGCCTGTATTCCCAGCCAGGGAGCACCGTAAAATAGGGCGGGTCCTGAAAAAAGTAGTGTGCGTCATTCGCTACCTTCCAAAGCACAGCGTCTGTCTGTCTACCCAACAACTCATCGATCTCATGTCATTTAAACAGTATCTGTGTTTCGAGATACAGTAGCTCAAACTGCATATAATGTTTTGTTGTTTTTTTTTTAAATGCAACCATTCATTGCTTTACTAAAATCAAAATAAAAATAAAATCAGGAAAAATCGGGATAAAAGAAAACACACACAAAAATAATAAAATACAGCGACAGCTTGACAAATGAATACTCCAAATTTACTATTTAAAAAATGGTTTCAACAATGGAAGAACACCTCACTATGGTAAACATTTTCTCGTGGTTGTTTTTTTAGATTTTTTAATTTAGGGAAAGGGGAAAAAAAAAAAGTGTACGTGCGTTTGATATAAGTTGGAATATTCAGCATTTATTTTAATGCAAATGTCCAATCTCTACATGTGTTCACAGAAAGTGAAATACTACTAAAACACACAATAAAACCAAATAAGGAGCTCAGTCTACAGGGGGCGCTGTTGTCTGATAGACCCAAAGGAACATTAATTTAAAATCATAATTCCCGGTAAAACAAAAATGAGTTTGTTTTGCTCAAATGGAACAAACTATTCAATTGGGCAAACAGTAATATTTGTACAGACTATTACAGTATTGATTTTTTTAGTATGATAAATCCTTTTCCTGACTTCCAGAAAGTCATGTCTGTGCTTTAAAGAACCGTTGGTATTACATTACATTACATTCCATACCTTCAGCAGCAGCCGTGCAGGAGGGGACTGGCCCATGGTCCCCAACGCGTTGTAAGGCACACAGGTGTAGGTGCCCAGTAATTCGTCCGTAGCCTCCTCGATGTGAAGAGAACCATCTTCCAAGAGCTTCCAGCCAGAGAACTGAGGGACAGGTAAAAGGTAAACTTCTTGGTACCCTAGGTAAACCTGCATGTGTTATTCACCTTCCTTTCCTCAGAAGGGGTGCCTATGTCCCAAAAGTTTAGGAGCAGGAGGTGCACATTTGTCATGTCCAGCCGCACAGACATTTCTTTCACTGCTCCATTGCAGCCTAGCGTGTGCTGGAATATTACAGATCGTACAGCTAGTCTGCTAGCCCGGTCTGATTGCAACATGCACTGGGCTGCAAGATGCATGGAGAATGGTGTGTGGCAGGATTCATTAAACGCACAAACCTCCTCCTGTTCCACTTCACATAGGATATTGGCCAAAGGCTGGGAAACTGTCACTGCAACGGCAGAAGAAGGCATTACCTTATCTATCCTCAGTGGACGACCATCTTTATTCCACTTCACAAATGTCACAGGGGGCACGGCGTCCACAGGGCAGCGAATGTGACCGTGAATACCAACCGGGACGTAGATAACTGATGGCATATTCACAACGCGTGCGGGATCTATGGGAATATAGACAGGGCAAGGTGTGTGGAAGTTAAAAAAAAAAATAATAATAATTCATTCCCTCATGAAAACCTGTATGGTTACAGAACAGAGGCCAGCCCTGGGGGGAGAAGTACGGGAGAGGGTGATTTACAATACAGAGCTCAGCCCTGGGGGGAGGTTACAATATAAAGCTCAACCATGGGGGAGGTTTACAATACAGAGCTCAGCCCGGGAGGATCTTATCTAAAAGTAGAACTTTGCACATTTTAGCAGTGTGGGCATCAAGGGAAATGGATTCGCTGGTCTCTGTCCCCAAGGTTAGGCATACAGCTGGCAGAATGACACTTACATTGGACAGTTAGATATGCAGATGCAGATGGTGAGTGTCCCAGACTGTTACTTGGTGTGCAGGTATATTTCCCAGCATCCTCTGGTTTGACTCGGAATATAATGAGTGTCCCATCTATCAGAATTCGAACTCTCATCTTCAAGTCACTGCATGAGGAAAAGAATGGCAAGTCCGTAAAAATAAATAAATTTTATTTCTAGGATTCTACAGTGGTGGATTTCAACCTATATTTTTAAGACTATTAGCAACTTAATACATGTCTCCATTTAGTGGGTAATCTCTCAACAATGGTTTGCTTTATTTCCAAATTGGATCTAACATTTCATCACAGAATCATTGCTTTAGTTAAGCTTAAAAAAACACATTTTTGTTTTCAAAATGTAAAGATGACTTTGCAGTAGATGTGTTGTATCTCATGAAACTGAAATTTAAAAAAAAATGTGATTTTCAGACTGTCCAATATGTGACAGAGAGAAACCAGTGAAGAAAGAAAATGGGAGTTAAATAGCTTAAAAGAAGTGAAAAGAAAGAATGTTGCTATGTCACAGAGAGAGAGATAAAAAAATAGATCACATTCAAACAAGTGAAAAAATTAAAATTAAAAGTCAGACAGAACTGGGGTACAACTTAAACAAATGTTAACCAGACGTACAGACATTGTTCAGGGTGTTGATAAATGTAAAGTTTTTTGTCAAGTGGGAAGCTTTAATGTGGGAGTTAGCGGAAAGAATGCGGTCATTGCTTACTTTTTAAAGAAGACATTCTCTTCTTGCCAGTACCATGTGTAGGTAAGGTTCCCTGGATAGGCCTCGGCCTGGCATGTGAACAGAGCATCCTGGGAAATGTTTACTGTGATGTTCTCCGGAGGGGAAACAATGAAGGGTGACCCTGGGGAAAGGAACGAAAACATTACCTCACCTGCCCAAAACAGCCCGTGCTGTCACCTGGAGCTCAGCCAGGAAGGGCCAGGCCCAAGGGACCTCAGAGCTTGCTACGGTCTCACGCTCCCTGGCCTCCCTCTGCGAGAGCGCCTGAGTTCACAAGGTAACAGAAAGATCAATTAGGCACCTTGTACGAGCAGTCGTGTGCTGTGGACTGCTTCTCCCTGAATACTGGTAGCACGGCAGGTGTAAGACCCTCTGTCTTCACGTCCAATGGAGGAGATGGTCAGACTCCCATCATTCACCTTAATGCAAACATAAATAAAAAGAAAGGTTTTGGCACTTGGACAATAATCTTGTCAGATTTCCAGGGTTTCACCAATTAACATGAAGTTTTATTAAACCACATGCCAAGTACTCGCAGGAGAACATTCACCTTTAGAACACAAAGCCATGGTGGGGATGGGGAAATCACAACCTATTCATTCACAATAACAGTTACAAGCATTCAGTCAGCCAGGACTCCGGAAACTAGGCTTGGCAAATAAACTTCTTTCATGATCCTTCAATGATTAACCCCACCTCCCAGCTATTCCTCTTTCTCGCTAGTATCTCTAAATACAACCCGCTACTTGCTTCATTTATTCCCTCTTCTCCCCATTATCTACCAATCCATGACAAAATTACTATTAATAGATTGATATAATTGCACCTGATTATTGATTGCTGTCTATATAACCATGCATCTCTTTTAAAAACACCTGCACCAGTTCACTATAGATAAATATTGTAATCTAACTATACAAAATGACAAGCACTGCCTACACATCAACATCCAAAATGTTATATATATATTGATTATATACCAAGGGTTGTGGTGGAGAAAAAAGTATGGATGAAAACCCCTTACACCTGAAGTAAGTGGATAGTTAATATGTCATATGGCTTGACAGGTGTGTATATTTGTGTTTAGTAATGACACACATACCCACACCCCGCACTCCACAGGATTTTTTCTAAAGTATAATGTGAAATCAACGTTTCAACCCTCCGGGGTCTTTATGAAGATTAACATCATACAGTAATGTGCACAAATCTATAATATAAAATCTGTAACAAATTTGTGACTTACCAAAGGTGAGTGATTGTGTTCCCCCATCCTTCCGAACCCGGAAGTGATCCCACGGGATATACACACACAATTTTCATATAATCAACAAAAGATAAAATGTAACTCTACATGTAACCAATCCTTATAAGACAAAGAACTGTTCTCATACCAGGCGCCCAGGGATACACAAACAGCACGATAGCCCTCCAGTACAAACACAAACAAAAATTCCACAGAACAAAACACAACACAGAGGGAAAATTACAAGAAATTATCACTTCGCTACACAGTTTCAACATAATTATAAAAACCCAAAATAGACAGCTATTAGGAGACATTGTGTAAAATCCTGACTGTCAGCATGGTATGTTCTTTCATTCACCCACACAGACTGTCTCACTGCCACACACAGCCCAAGGAATCCTCAAATTATCAAACTCAGATTATATTTTAGAAACGTCACTGCATGTGTTGCTTTCGAGGATATGTGAGGTTTGCTCTGTAGTGGGAGGTGTGCGATGAGTAAATACATCCATAGTGGCATATTACTCATTCTGTTCCACCTACTCTACATAATTTATCACTTTACAACTAAATATAACATTAAGAACATCACCCACCATGATTTTTTTTGTTGTTTTTTTTTGTTTTTTAATTACCAATGCCCTTAAATAAATTTTTCAGTAAATCAAAGTCTTGACAAATCACATGACAAAACGAGGTTCTGTTCTTGCATAAAGTAAACACGGTCAGGTTTAATCACTAAAATGAGAATTTTAAATTTAAGACCAAAGTATCTGAGCAGGAGTATGGGTGACTAAAGCTACTTTTTCCCCAATTTCAGTCTCAAATTTGAAATTTACTTTGATTTCCCCACAATTTTGTGTGTGTGTGTGTGTGTGTGAGAATACAGTTGAGAAATTACACATAATATAAACATTCTGTGGTGCTGTCACCTGTTTTTTGTTTTTTTTAAATAATGTTTAGCTCCAAGAAGTGTTGGAATAATATAGACTTGCAAGACTATTGGCAGAACATGGATGATAAGGATTTAATTCTGCCACATTTTAAGGGACCCTATCCCTATTTGTATGCTCATTCTCGGTTTTCTACCGGATATTGTGTGCAGAGGAATTCAGAGGTTTAAAAAGTGGATGCATGAAGATCGGTCTCCAGTGGCATGGATTTCGGTTTATCGTGTCTCTGTAGCTGCAAGCCTTGGGATTTAACACTCCACGTGGCAGACAGTGAATAACAGTGATTCAAGCAAGAAAGATCTCCGGCATCAGACAAGGTGGCCCCAGTCTCAGCCTATACAAAACATGAGATTATGGTCCAACACAGATTAAATCTTACCTGATATTTTGAGGTTCCTGCCAGGAACTGTCCCTCCCGGAACCACGAGACAGTGGGTTTGGGGTTCCCAAAAGCAGTGCAAGTTAAAGTGATACTGGTGCCTTCTTTTACCTCCAGATACTGGGGTGGGGTTTCTGTGAAAGTAGGCGGTGCTGAGGACAGACAAACAGAAGAATATTCACATTACAGGACACTTGCCTTGGTCATGAGCAAGGAGATTTCTGGTACCATAACCACTACAGTGACCCTTGAATAGGTATAATATGAATTTGGGCTGCATTCGTCATTCAACATTACCTCACAAGTTACAAAATAAATTGTGCTCATTTAAAAGGGAGTAAACCACACTAACCAATAGCGGGTTAAAAACAGAAAGGTTTTTTACAGTTCGACTTACAGAATTTACACACTTCAGGAACACATTAAGCACTAAACTAAGTGGAATAAAATGTGACATAAATACATGTAGGACATTAACAGCCTGAGACATGTTATGGAAAACCATACATTTATTTCATTTTTTTTTTTTTTTATTGCCCCCATTGTAATAAACATTAAAAAAAGTGAAAATATTACTCAAGTAAATAATATAACAAAAATATAGAATAAAGGATTACTTTTTTTTTAATTCTCATTATATACTATTGTATTTTCTTTATCAACTGCCACTATATTCAATATATTCCACAGATCGTTACAGTTATTACAGGGTCACCTCAAAAGTTCGATATCAGGTTTTCTTTTTTGTTTTGTTTTATGTACCAGTTAGTGAAAAATCACCCACCGTTCACTGTGAGATGCACCCAGCTGCCATTGTGAAATGTGTCGTATTGCTGCTCCAACATTAGGACCTTGCACTCATACCAGCCCTGATCTTGCGAACGCACCTGGTCGATGCGCAGGGAAGCCTTGTCATGGAGGGTTGCACGGCCTGGTGATGAAGGGAGAGTAAGATCAAGCTTTAATCTTAAGCAGTTCTCAGCAACTGCCCAGGGGTATGAATAATGCATCCACAAACATTTAATTCTATGGCAGCTTAGCGAGCAGGTATGTTAATGAGGTCCCACATAAACACATGCCCACTATTTCCAACACTGAAAACCAGAAGTGACTAAAGAATGGCTGTGCAGTGGCAAATTTCTGGTTTCTGTGACCCTTACAGAAAAATGTGTTTTCTGAGAAACCTGGGGACAGAGGTATTATTGTTTTATTGCATTAACTATTTTTATTTGGTAATTAAATAAAAAGTCAGGTTCACCAACTACTAATACGTTCCAAGTTGAATATTCAACTACTCTAGCTAACACCATGCTAAACACTGTGAAAAAACATGGGTGGCAAGTCCTGGCGTAGACAAGAGTTTTAGCAAGAGAGTATTAGGCTGGCTGAAGACTGTGGGATTTGAAGTTCAATAACTCCTACTGGCAACACCTACTAAACAAGAATGGCTCTTTAAATATTTACTGGTTTAGGTAAGCAAAGCATTGCACATATCAAAACACGTGCGTGACGTGAAACTTTGTCAGCTTCACACGACGACAGCGCTAAGGTGTCTGATAAGGAGGTGTGTTATATCACAGGTATCAAAGGTTGATATTTTATTTTTTTAAACTTGTACGTATTGAAAGAGCGATGTCATGCATGGAAGAAGATTAGACTTTTAGGACGTAGGAACTGGCATCCCACGTATTACTTGCCTGCATATTCTGGGTCCACGTGAGGAGGGTAGAACCCAAATTTGATGAAGATGGGGATGGGAACGCCAAACTTAAACCACTCAACTACATATGGTGGGGGCTGTGCAGTGAGAGGGTGGATCACATCGCAACCTAATATCACGCTTTCTCCAGCACGGGCCGTGACAAACTGTGGCTCTTCCCGTGAGCCTACGGCACCTGAAAAACAAGAATTAAAGGGCATATTAATTATATGTAGTAGGACTTTATGACCACGTATTATATAGAAAATCTGATACAGAATAATACAGCATAAGCATTTTTTGCTAATATTTTTACTTAGTGCTTTTTTCTGTTCTATGAATTCCTTGGTACCCTCAAACCATCTGCGATCCCAAAATACCATCCTATTATTTCTGTATGGCATCACGCAGATACAAATGCATTAAACTTGATACAGTCAAAGAAAAAAGTATTTGATCCCCTGCTGATTTTGAACGTTTGTCCACTGACAAAGAAATGATCAGTCTATAAATTTTAATGGTAGGTGTATTTTAACAGTAAGAGACAGAACAAAAAAAAAAAAAAAAAAAGAGAAAAATGCATGTCAAAAAAGTTATAAATTTGCATGTCAATGAGTGAAATAAGTATTTGATCCCCTACCAATCGGCAAGATTTCTGGCTCCCAGGTGTCTTTTATACAGGTAACAAATGGAGATTAGCTTGTAACCTGTATAAAACACACCTGTCCACAGAAGCAATCAATCAGATTACAAACTCTCCATCATGGCCAAGACCAAAGAGCTGTCCAAGGAGGGCAGGGACAAGCAGCTTAGCGAGAAGGTGACAACAGTTGGTGTGATTATTTGCAAATGGAAGAAAAACAAAATAACTGTCAGCCTCCCTCGGTCTGGTGCTCCATGCATGATCTCACCTTGTGGAGTTTCAATGATCATAAGAATGGTGAGGAATCAGCCCAGAACTACACAGGAGGATCTTGTTAATTATCTCAAGGCAGCTGGGACCATAATCACCAAGAAAACAATTGGTAACACACTACGCCATGAAGGACTGAAATCCTGCACTGCCCGCAAGGTCCCCCTGCTCAAGAAAGCACATGTACAAGCCTGTCTGAAGTTTGCCAATGAACATCTGAATGATTCAGGGGAGAACTGGGTGAAAGTGTTGTGGTTAGATGAAACCAAAGTCGAGCGCTTTGGCATCAACTCAACTTGCCGTGCTTGGAGGAGTAGGAAATGCTGCCTATGACCCCAAGAACACAATCCCCATTGTCAAACATGGAGGTGGAAACATTTTGCTTTGGGGGTGTTTTCTGCTAAGGAGACAGGACTACTGCACCGCATCAAAGGGACGATAGACGGGGCCATGTACCATCAAATCTTGAACCTCCTTTCCTCAGCAAGGGCATTGAAAATAGGTTGTGGATGGGTATTCCAGCATGACAATGACCCAAAACAAACAGCCATGGCAACAAAGCAGTGGCTCAAGAAGAAGCACATTAAGGTCCTGGAGTGGCCTAGCCACTCTCCAGACCTTAATCCCATAAAAAAATCTGTGGAGGGAGCTGAAGGTACGAGTTGCCAAACGTCAGCCTGGAAACCTTAAGGAGTTGGAAAGGATCTGTAAAGAGGAATGGGACAAAATCCCTCCTGAGATGTGTGCAAACCTGGTGGCCAACTACAAGAAACATCTGACCTCTGTGATTGCCAACAAGGGTTTTGCCACCAAGTATTAAGTTAAAGGGTTCAAATACTTATTTCAATAATTGACATGCAAATCAATTTATAAAGTTTTTGATATGCGTTTCTTTTTTCTTTTTTATTCTGTCTCTCACTGTTAAAATACACCTACCATTAAAATTATAGACTGATCCTTTCTTTGTCAGTGGACAAACGTTCAAAATCAGCAGGGGATCAAATACTTTTTTTTCCCCCTCACTGTATAAAAAAATTTCAAGCATTTTGTCAGAGTGTGTAGCGGAGAGGTAGTATAATCCACAAAATCTCCGCTGGTAGACAGGAAAAACAAGCAATAATCCAAATAGGCAGGTACAGCATACAATAATCTAGGTAGCGTTATAGAATCCTTCCCTCCCAAGAACTAGACGACACATAGGCTGGGAGTCAACTGAGCTTTATTCACAGGCTTCCAGTATTTATGGGATTCCCCACGCAAGGGGTTTCCCTACAGACATTCCAGGGGTTGTACAGTAGGGGACTACATGGGGAACTGAACAACCTGGACATTTCCCCCATCATGCACTGCTGTACGGGAGGGATACTCCCACTAGAATATACAGTTAAGTGGATTATCCCTCCGTACAGCAGAACCAATATTCCACATGAAAATACATAACTTTTACAATATTCGCTAGATTTAAACGAATGGACGTTCGGTAGATAGCTGGGGTCTGAGCGCACATTCTCGTGAAAGTACTGCTCAGATCCCAGCTTAAATAACCGAACGCCGCACGAAACACACATTATTTCTAAGTTACATTCAAACTACCGATTGACCTTAGGGGAACACATTACCGAAGGACAGGGGCTCCCGAACAGCTTGGAAGTCCTGCGGTGTTCGTGCCGTCGAATAGCCGATTTTAGTTCCAGGCGCTCGACGACCAAATACCGCTGGGCTAACAAAGGATCCAAGATGGACGACCGCCACGTGGTCAGTAGCCGAACGACGGCCACCCTGAATCCTCTTAATTACCGATTGCAACAATGTTGCAATCCTTAATGGGAGCCACACGACCTCCTGTGTGTGGTCTCCATTCGGTAGTTTGTTCTTTTCACGAACAGTGTTGAAATTCACTGTTCGTGAAACAATTGCATGAATGCTGGCGGTTTTCATGCCGCCAGCATACGAACGCTATAGTTCACCTGAACCATATTACACATACATACACTTGGTTCTTAAAGTGGTACACACATATGCAATAACATAATACACACACAAAGGACAATATACAGTGGCTGTGTTTGCCACAGAGTGATGCAACAAAGATCAACTACTTTAACCAGAAATATTGTAATAGAAAGTAAAGAATGGGTGCTGAGCTGGTTTGTAGTAATGGGAGTTTCCCCATAAAAAGATGTCAGTAGATAGTTAGCATGTGATTTTTTTATATTATTATAAAATTATTATAAATTATTATTTTATATAAACTTGTCATTTTGTGTCGGGCAGAGCCTGCAATGTAAATCTAACCCAGGAGATGGTGTAACAGGCTAGGGTATTACATGCATATGACTGAAAAAGCATGGACTAATATCCATACTGAGCTGGCATGATGACTGTGTAAAAGGTAGTCTGATTCACCCCAGCAGAGCTATGTCTGCACTAACTTCCTCCTGCCTGCAGAGTCCTGAGCTACTTATTCCCCTCCAGAGCCTGTAATTACCTAAACGACAACAACCCAAGCTACTTACACCTGCAGATAGCTATGTAATCCCTAAACAGCACTGAGCTATGTACCCCTCTGCAGAGAATTTAGCTAAATATCACTTTCTGCAGAGCCTTTACCTAGCTACCCCCTTGCTGCAGAACCTGTTGCTACTTACATCCCTTTACATGGCCTTTATCTGCTTATACATCTGCTTAACCTTTTGCTACCTTTATGTCCTTGCATAGTTTTGAGTACAAAACTATGCAAGGAAATGCAGATCTTTTTGTCCTCTTCTCCCACTCTGCAGAGCCTTGAACTATTTCCATTTCACTGCAGAGCTCTAGGTTGTCTCCCCCTCTCTCTGCAGAGCTCTATGTTAGCTCAATGCTCTGTGTGGAGGGAGGAGGTATCTCAATAACCCTGCAGAGTTTTGTGTTGCACCCTCCATGCCTGCAGAGCCTTGAGCAAACATAACCCCCACATGCAGTGCACTGACCTGCAGAGCCTTTTTTTACTTAAAGGACCAAATAAACCTGCATTGGACAGATGGCAGCCCATATTGCTAATTATAGGCACGTTGGCTAACAGGAGATAAACATATACTCTATAACTTGTGTACACATAATTACTCTGCAAAAGGTTAATACAATCTGTTCCACAGATACCAGGAGATTATATACATTCATATTTAGAATTTGCAATTAATGTTAAATAGGCTACAAACTATACTGCAATGGTTGGTAGCAAACGGATTCATGATGTATAGATCATTCTAGCCCACCTGCCCCTCCCCAGAAAAGAAATGATTGCAGAAACTGCTCTGCAGTAATAGAAGAGATCTTGTTGGCACATCCAGGCTGCAAAGTTCTGCTCTACTAGAAGCAGCAAACTATCTGCACTCTGCATTCTAAGAAAGCAGGGCAGATTCCGTCATTCCAGTACTGAAAGGGTTACAGGGGAGCTGAGAGCGTGTACCGAATATACAGCTGGCACTGGCTCTCTGATTGGCTGCCGGTGACATCACCAGCTCTGGGGAGTGATAGCTGGGATATTTCTGATACATAAGAAATGGGCAAGCAAAAAAGGAGAGAGCACTGACCCCAAGTGACAGGATTAACACATGCAGACCCCACGAGCATCCATCACAGAGGACATCGGGGCATGCAATTACAGCTGGTTTATTCCACATGCCATTTAAAAGTGTGTGTGTGTGTGTGTGTGTGTGTGTAGTCTATACATCTGTAGAGGAATGTGAGTATTTCTGTAGGTGTACATTTATGAGTGTTTACATATGCTTGTGTATGTATATAGGTGTGTGTTTTTGCATGTAAAAAAAAATGTGTATATATATATATATATATATATATAGATACATATTCTGCTGTAGATATCTCCTACGATCCTCAGCCATACTGCAAATTGTCACGTCATAAAGTCAAATTATTTTCTATCAGCCATACTGCAAATTGTCACGTCATAAAGTCAAATTATTTTCTATACAGCATTTAGCAGATCCCACATTTAGCAAATTAACCGCTTTGTTGCAGATTTTCTTATCAAGGTTACATCCGGTATGATTTGGGGATTAGTAAACAGCGTATAAATAATTCGATCCATGTATGTGTATGGAGTCTGGTGGTGTAATTTATGGGACTGGTACAGCTCGGTCAATATACCTCACCCTCTGGTCACACAAAATGGTCCTTTAAGAATCGTTCTTACCAAGCCAATGTATAAACTGTGGCTGGTAGTGAATGTGTTATGGGAAAAAAGGGCACCGGCTGAATAATGGCTCTATGATCCGCCATGTCTCCGAGGTTATTAAGATAAATGTAGTAACACACACCTGCATGCAGACAGCACAGTAGATAGACAGCACAGTAGATAGCCATTCAATGCCAAATAGCCATCACTGACTGAATTCCAGACTGCAACACAACAGACATGGGAGGGTGAACCAGCAGCAAGTGTAGGGTTACACAAAAACAAGGGGACAGGGGGAGGGGGGTAACCAGAGACCACCAGAGACTTCTGCAAAAAGAGACAGATGCCAAAATACAACAAACGCTAGTGACAGTAGTCATAGGAATGACACAGTGGGAGGCAGCATCCAAAATGTATCCGAATATCCATCAAACAATGTATAGACCAGCAAAGATACTAAAATAGACACAAGATTGAGAGATAAACAGAGAATGAAAATATAAGTTCAGAGACAGAGGGAGAGACAGATAAGGACACAATCATAAGATATTGAACAAAGAGCTGAAATGTAAAAAAAAATCTGGGGTTTACTCACTAAACAGCACATTGTCAAGTGATGAAAACTACATTTTAAATTGTAGGCACGTTTACTAGAATTCACCATTTCGTTTTTATTGCAATTCAGTATTTAGCGAATAACCCCCACCGTGTTTCAAGGGTAGAACATTACCCAGCGTAGTTTAAAGAGACGGCTAACATTTCCCGAATCAGAGGGAGACAGGGAGTCTAAGTGATACAATGATTCTCCTCTCTAAAGAGGAAATATTGAAACATAATACTCTTCATTATGTTCCTTCTCTAATGGAACTACAACTACTGCATGTGTTGCAATTCTTCACAAGCCAGGGGGTAAATATAAAAATAAAAAAAATAAAAAAAAGCCAGGCTGTGATCTGTATCAAATCCTACAAGTTACAATGTTCCTAAACAATTCTGAGAGCTGTCCCAGGTCCTGAACTGAGCTGGCCATAGGAAGCCAGTGCTGAACGCAACTCGTGTGAGTCAAAGACAAAAAGCATCAGAAGGGAACAGGGCTCCCAGCCGATGCCAAACAAAAAAAATAAAATAAATAAAAACAGCCTTTCACGACACTCTAGAGAGAGAAGAGAAAATACAGGGTAGCAAGCCAAACACGAAACAGAGATTCAGTTCCGTCCAAAAGAAAGATAAACAACTCCACAGCTAGGGAGAAATCTATTATTTTGCAATGATAATTCCATGTGCAGAAAAAGAGGTATATTGCCTAAATGGCAAACTGCAGACGATTGCAAAACACAAGCTAAATAGGCAAGTTTTGAGTATGAGCTGTGATGGAGAATGCTTCCAAATCAGCTATTTTAAATTAACATTTTCAAATCAATTTTAAATTCACTACCTAGTGATTAGAAACAGAGACATCTGCAAGAACGAATACCCAGTCAGACAAAGGTTGACATGATTTAGGATACAAGTCAAGTCAGAAACCCTAGACAAGGTCCATACAAACTGCAGCCAGTGCTTTCTGACCATGCAGATTTAAGCCATGAATTAATCAGTAAGACATTTCATTCATACATATTTTCTAAAGGGACACTCCAGATAGAGTTGCTCCCTCCTTACACCATAACAACGTTTCTCCTTATTATCTCTAAAAAGTATTATTTAAAGGGATACTCCATTGGGAAGAAAAACAAAAACAAAACACTATTTAGTAGAGAAATACTCCTAAAGAGAACATGCATGTATTTAATTATGCATTTTGTCATTAGGGATACATCCAAAAAAACAGCTTGCACATGCTGCTTATCTCATCTGCAGTCGTTACAAGCCCTCCCCTTCTAATACCGCCCAGACTTTCTGTGACTGTCCAATCACAGGCTTTGCAAAACTGCTTAGGTGTTTAGATGGACAGAGCAAAACCAAATCGGGACTACTAAGTCTGGTTTTAAAAGACTATTACTAACAGAACAGGAACGGTCTCAGATTCCACCTCCAATCACCTTAAAACTCTGAAGAGACCCAACATGTCTCTTATTACAAAACAACCAAATGCTGCGAAAATATATTATTGAAAGAATGAGGGAATAGTAAGTTTCCAAAAAATGAAAAAAATAAAATGTTTTTCTTATGGACAGTTTTCTCTCTTATGCAATGTAACAAGACAATTACTGAATAGGGTGGGTAAGATCTTCAATTAAAGGGACATTATAGGCACCCAGACTACTTGAATAATGCTTTTCGATTAGGAAATCGTAATGTGAGCGGGGCCATTGCCACGCATTAGGTCTCCTTAGGAGCAGAGGCGGACATCGGCGCTGGACTCAGGTAAGTGACAGAAGGGGAGGTGGTCACTCACTATAGGGAGCTATAGTGCAAGGAAAACAACTTTGTTTTCCTGGCATTATAGTTCCCTTTAATATACAACTCAAAGCACCTTTAGTCCAAAATGAAAGTCTTCCTAGGCCAGGATGCCCAGATGAGTAATGTTTTAAGTAGATATGAAGATAGTCTGTGCAGCCCTGGATTGTGGGTACATTTTTTGTGAAATTTGCCTTTGTTTTAATTTTTTTTTTTTTGGGGGGGGGGGGGGGTTACATAAAAAAGAGAAATAGAGGAACAGATAATGATTTAAAATGACTATGTACATACATTCTTAAGTCCATCTTGCAGGAATTGGAGGATTTGGGGGACTCCACATACTAAGCTACCAATGTCTTCCAAAAATGTGAGATACGCCTGGCTGATATTCCTATTAACCTGAAGAACAATGTTAATAACTTCCAAGACAGATTTCAATGAGTTACATCTCTTGGAAGAGTTAGGATGTTAGATTGAGTCCTTACAGAACTGGAGGAGATGCCATTTATGATTCCAGGATGTCTTCAATGCAGTGAATTCTTCCCAAATCTTACTGCTTGCCAGTCAGAACCTCAGACATCAAAGTACAGATTTATAAAAATGGCTGCTTGTTGGCATGTGTAGCTGGGAGTAGTGTTATTGTATTTAAACAAATTCTTGTCACATGCACGCCTGAAGAGACCAGCGAGGTCCCCGGTCTGACAAACTGGACGCATAAACTGAACTTCTGTGCACGGGCGGTTTATCTTCTCGCTGGACTTTCTGTTCTATGATTAGCTTTTAACATCCCAGAAGTAACTTGTACCAAAAGGCCCTCATGCTATTGGTGGTTTAAGGAATCCATGCATTACATTGTAAACGCACATAGATGAGCACATCTCACTCTCTCTTTAAAAACAGCTCAGAACGGACAATAATTATGAGCTCTAATTAAAATATTTTCTGAGTGTACACAGTTTTAAAATGATGTTATTATGTAAAATAGGTAAACTAATGAGCAGAAAGATGGCTTTACCCCTCAATTCACAGCTCCTGCAATAGAAAGTGATATGCTGTTGCCACAAAGTTGAAATAACACGAGCGACAAGACGCAATGTATCAAAACATCCGTGGGTTGGTGTGCGTGTGGGCGTACCTACACCCTAACAACGAATTTATATCACGCTGGCCCAGGTTGCAGACTGGCATTGTAATACTGGACTATTTCTTATATACATTATAAAAACAAAAAGAGAGAAATGTTTAGGGCAGTCTCACTTGAGATTGGCTTGTAGAGAGAGAGAAAAAAAAAAGTCCAGCATTATTGAGGGTAATTATGATAAGATTAAAGGGACACTATAGTCACCAGAACTACTACAGCTTATTGAATTTGTTCTGGTGAGTAGTTTTATTACCTTCAGGCTTTTAATTTAAACACGGTCTTTTCAGAGAAAATGCAGTGTTTACATTACAGCCTAGTGATAACTTCACTGGCCACTCCTGAGATGGCTGTTAGAGATCCTTCCTGGTCATGGCTGCCTAAAATGCATCCAAACATTCAGTATCTCCTCCCACTGCATGCAGACACTGAACTTTCCTCATAGAAATTCATTGATTCAATTCATTTCTATGAGGAGATGCTTATTGGCCGGGGCTGTGTTTGAATCATGCTGGTTCTGCCCCATGATCTGCCTCTTTGTCAGTCTCAGCCAATCCCATGGAGAAGCATTGTGATTGGATCAGGCTACCACTTCTGATGATGTCAGCAGACAGCTTGTTTTTCTGAGGCAAACAGCATGCAGATCTACAGCTTCAGGCTTGAATACAGTAAGATTTAGCTATATTTATGGAGGCATGAGGGGCCCAGGGGGTTAGATGGTGGTTTTAACATTATAGGGTCGGGAATACATGTTTGTGTTCCTGACCCTATAGTGATCCTTTAAAATGTAAATTTGTATCAAACAAGAAAACAATTGGTCAGAGAAGATCCCACCCAGGTCACCCATCCTTTCCCCAAACTTACATGAATGTTGGAACTCGTGTCTACAATCTTTTAACACAAGCTCCTGCACAGCTATTCAAGAACTACAAGTCCCAATTTACAGTGCAGATTAGAGCGTATTTTAGCCGCCCCATTTAAGTGCTGGTATTGTACCATGTTTAATATGGGATTATTAATTTTATATTCACTCCATGGATGTCCAAAGTATACAGTGTTTATTCATGATTTGAATCATTAACATTTTCAGTTTATAAATAAATCTGCAGTAGCTGCAGGCTTGGCTATGATAAGCTCCATTGGTGTGGAACGCAGAGACATGCCTTACAGCAAGCATGTCAAACTCGCGGCCCACAATGAACATCTTTGCGGCCTGGCGAGCCGCGAGTACATGCTTACTGTTAAGGCAGAGTAGGCACCTGCTCTCCCCATTGCAGGTGCCTAGTCTGCTAAACTTTACCCGGGCCAGGGTAGAGGAAGCTGGCGGCAGCGAGCACAGTCTGTTCTTCCTGCTTACTGGTCGTGTGTGCCCCCTGTGGTGATGCCGGAATATGATGTAATTCCGGAATCACTTAAATGCGTGTTTGGGGGAGCAGTGAGGAGCATGTAGGGAGATCTGCAGAGGGAACATCCCCACGAAGAGGCCCCACACCAGCAATAAATAAAATGATTTGTGAGTGTGTGCAAGAATGTGTAAATGTGTGTGTCTGTCAGTGAGTGAGTTAGTGTGTCTTGGTTTTTAAACAGGGGCAGGAGTTTAGTAGAAGGGGGAGCTGTTTTTTTTATATACTGAACTTTTCAAAATAAACATAAGTTTCTATGAAAATTTAAGTTTTTGTTTTTTTGT
The DNA here is from genome assembly GCF_036172605.1 of Pelobates fuscus. Classification (NCBI taxonomy): domain Eukaryota; kingdom Metazoa; phylum Chordata; class Amphibia; order Anura; family Pelobatidae; genus Pelobates; species Pelobates fuscus. Next base: position 137,913,811 of record NC_086327.1, read on the forward strand.
GGCACACAAACTTAAACCTTGTTTATTTGGACCCTGCTAGCCTTTGAGTTTAAAATGCTTGCTTTACAGCATGTTTTGAGAATCTTTGGTTAAAGGCTGGCCAAGGCTCATGGGAAATGTAGCTCACACATATCTTGAGCGTCTAAGCCATCACTGGTTCACAAATGTCAGCTTCTCCAAAGAAAACGTTGACTATACAGAGAGAAGATAGGCAGGCCCATATTTTTCCTTGGACATTCCGGTAGGGATAGCAGCTGAAGTCTGAATTGTTGGATATGCAAAAACAACTATGGACTATGGAAATTGTTAGCGGAAAAGTCAGTTAACTTAAAGGAGTCTAATATCTGAAATTATGTGACTATAGTGGATTTGCTGCATTTTAACATCATCCTCTGCTTCAGCCTCAATACAAATCGGAGTTTAAAGAATAAACCTCTCTGAATTCAGGACTGTTACCCCGCTAGTTATTGAGCCTGTCCACGTTGCTGATTAAAATCTTTTTTTTGTAATAAAATGCACTCCATCTTCTATTTACCAAAGCGATTGATGAATATTACTGCAATGGCAGTTGTATAATTGCACAATAATACAACCAGCAATCGCCATCCACCCTGTGCGCCATGCTCTGCCTTGCTCTAAGTCACTTGTTCGGCTTAGATAGTATCCTCATTAACTCTCATAACCCTCTCCACACTATTATTGCTACAGCAGGTCGAACCACATATCAAACCATTAGAGGACTATCGCTATAAACAGAACACTACAGGCCGCACTGCCGACAGAACACAGGTAAATCCCATTGATCAGAATCACATCCGGACTTTAATGGATTCAATTAAATCAGGGTTAATGTCCTGCATCTCGCTAGCACTTAAAAAATACACAAATTCCATTATCCTCCCCCGACCAAACCAAAGAGGCATTTTAGTGTCCAAAGAACATGGAAGGGTAACTTTTCGATTAAAGGGTAACGGTCACTTTTCTTGAAAAAACACCAATGAATAAAAAAAAAAAAAATTCAAAGAAACCACAGAAAATTGCCTAATTGCATTTTTCATGCAGTGCACTGTTTTCCTTTAACTGTGTATTAAAGGTTTAATGAGGGGGCGGAGCTTTTCAACTGACCTGGATGGTCGCTCGATCGATGGGCTCCGTTAAAATACATTATTCCAGCAATTTTAAGCTACATTAGCGCCTGGAAAATGCACTCACCAGGCTACTGTTCACCATGGGCCACAAAACTAAAAAGCAGAAACCGGACAAGTCCAGGTCAGGCATTAATACAGGAGATCTTCTCTGGCAGGCGCAAGGTGTGTGTGTGTGTGTGTGTGTGAACCCCAAGATGGCCGCCAAATTCGAGGATTTCTCTAACTCCTTTGAGGATCTGAACGGAGGTATTAGCAGGATGCCACTTCCACCACAGTCACAGCCAGCCCCAAAAACTGGAGACAACGAACCTGTGACAGCTCAGAAAGATGCTGGGCAGCCTCTAGAGAACACTACAGGCGGATGTAGCTATGCTCCGTGTGGCGAAACCAACCTCGCCACTGGGCCCTGGAGAAGCCTGTTTGCTAGCCTCCTACCTACTGACTATGGCCCCTGGGTTATTTGGGGCATATTGTACTGTATATTGCTGCTACTGGCCCTTTTAACAGCATCTATGGACATATTGGGACTTTTGGGACTACTGTCCCTTTAAGACTGTGAAGCATATTCGAGTGTACTGCCTGTAATATTATATATGTATTTATAGATGTGTTTATCCTGGGTGATTTGTATGCAGCATTCAGCTGATTGTTCGGTAGAATCACTCCATTCAGTATATTGAGTGAAACTACCGAACAACCAGACCACCCAGGAATGAGTGTGCCTCCAATTACCGTTTGCAACAATGTTGCAAACAGGTAAATGGCAATCAGTGCAGTGTGGTCTGTGTCCTCTGGGTGGCCGCCATTCGGGAGCCGAACACGTGGCGGCGGCCATCTTAAACTACCGAACAGCGGTGTTTTGCCGTCGAGCGTCTGGAACTAAAATCGGACACTCGACTAGGCAAACACCGCTGAGACCTCCAGACTTCCAGGATTTCGTATAGAAACTACCGAATGGCCCGCCGTTCGGTAGAAAGAACCCCTCAAACAAGGGAATTCATTCAAACCCTCTCCAGGCTCTATAACACAGGCAATTCGCCTGTTTTCATTCCCTTGTTTGTGACCGACCGCAGGGCCAAAATGCATGGAACTGTTTTCGGATACTTTACCCATGCGGTCGGTCAAAACTTTGCCTGCTCATAACTCCCGAACCCCTGGTCCGATCTGGGTGATTTTTGAGTATGTTGCTCACCCAGATCAGGGCTATCAGGGGATACCTGTTTTAGGGGTGTATCATATGTATTTGGGGTACATCCAGGAATTGGGGAAAAGTGTGTACTGTATAATTGGATTAAGTGTTAATCTAAGGGGAGGAAAGGTGTGGGAGGTACATCCATGTGATTGGTCAATTTCATCCTCCCCCTGGGAGTGTCCTGTATGTACCTGTTTGTGAATAAAAGCCGGGCTGGATGAGCCAGTCCAGAGTTCCTGTTTTACCCTCAAAGTGATGTGTCGTCTCATTATTGGGGGGAAGGATTTATTGAGTGCTGTTCCAGTTGACTGCTAGGAGTACAAGCCTATTCGTATGGTTCCTATTCAATGGTCTACAGCATTCATATGCTTGGGAGAATTTAAAAGGTTTCTCGGATTCGGTGATTGTGGTGTCTGCCAGAGTGCTTGGAGTCCTCAGGAAGCGCTAGGAGCATCCATTAACGGAGGTACCCGGTCGGGGTGCCAGGCGATCCGTTACACTCCGCAATGACCTCACAGGCCTAGTTGACCGCCTGGGAGTAGTGGAGAACTCCATGGACCAACACACGCAAATGATTGCAGACTTCAAACTAGAAGTGCAAAGAAGCAGCAAGCTGTATCGGAGCAGCAGGTTGCCACAATAATCTTACGGTCAGAGGAGATTGCCACAGTGGAGCTTGCGCACCTGATACGGAGACTAGTGGGAGCACTACTAGCCCCAAAACAAGCCAAATATGTCAGCTTTGACAGGATTTTTGGGGTCCCGAAACAGCCCCTAGAAACCTAGTGGTGAGGTTTTGCAACAGGGCAGACAAACAAGCAGTGCGCCTTTAAGGGGAATACGCCTTACTCCTTCGAATAGATGTCCCTATCGTTTAATGCCGACCTCTCTGGAGATACTCTACAGTGAAGAAGACACATGCAGCCATTCTTCTCAGGGGCCACAGCATACAGGTGGCACTCCCCATGAGCATTGCAAGTCGTGTAAGGGGATGCTATCCATTGCATATTTGGCCTTCAAGGAGCGACCACCCTTCTGAGAACGCTGGGACTACTGGAGGACTCTCTGCCTCAACCTGGATCCAAGGGAACAAAACAAACAGCACACAGCTGGGACCCGGGATAGGTCATACTGTTTGTGCTGCAGAAAGCCTTGCCAGATGCCTATATCGCAGCCACCACCTGAGGCAATGGGACTGACACTTGACACCAAGCTTTCTCAAGTCCAGGACTGACGGTTATTTGCGGTTCAAAGTTGATCTATGGCTGACAACCAGATGCTCTGCTCCCCCTGCTTACCCCCATTACTAGAATTAAGACCAAAACCCTTTATCGCGGAGCTAAGGGGTGTATCCGATTCTCAGCCGTAAACACGAGATTAAGTTTGGGCACTATCGTACCCTAGACAACCCGGGGACATAGTTCTCTGTATAACAAGGCAGTGACCAAGGTCTGACAGTGGGGATTTATTTCCAACACAGGTCTTTAGGCCTAGATTCCATCATTTTCGTGAATGCCCCAATGAAGTGGTGTGGGTACAACGTGCCCGAACTTTCAACCCTGCAGTTGAAAACATTGCTGCTCTGAAGCGTTAACCATATGACAGCCACTAGAGGAGCTTCAGTGAAAGAGTAAATGGTCAGGAAACCATTAGATTGGTGCAGTGGTGTTTTGCCACTCATACACACTAGCATCACAGTGTGGGAAAGCATTGGATTGGCTCAGATCACCAACAAGAGCCGGAACTTGAGCGAGGAGAACGGTGTAGCGGGGGGGTGGGGGATGATGACTATGACAGCGCTGGAAGAGCCACCTAAACGGTGACTAGTGCAGTACAGCATTAGGAATACATATTTATGTTTCCAACGCTATAGTGTTCCTTTAAATGGATCACTGCTTTCGCCTCCAGTAAAACATTAAAGCGGCACTGTCATCATTAGAGGATGTTACCGAATTCACAAAGACTCCCGAATGATATCACTGATGAGGTCTGGCAGCTAGCAGGCAGAGGGGGGGGGGGGGGGCAGGTAAAGGTGAGATTTTCTTACCCGAACCTGGCTCTTGCAGATGCCATCTTCTTTGCCAGTCTGCTCGTCTTCAGCATGCGCGAGAGTACTACATTGAGGTCTGCAGGATCCTCCATGGACACATCCAATTCCCTGCAGCCATGACTGGTGACGGCTGTGGAGTTTGACACTTAGACTCTGCCCAGAGTCTACGAAAGTCAGGTAGAGGAGAAATACAGAGACAAAGTGGGGGGCGGGTGTGATAGTGCGGTTTTAAAGGGACACTATAGTCACCAGAACAACTACAGCTTAATGTTGTTGTTCTGGTGAGTATAATAGTTCCATTCAGGCATTTTCATGTAAACACTGCCTTTTCAGAGAAAATACAGTGTTTACATTGCTCCTAGGGACACCTCCAAGTGGCCACTCCTCAGATGGCCACTGGATGGGTTTCCTGGGTCAGGGGTCTGCATGGAGACACTGAATTGTCCTCATAGATATACATTCATTCAATGCATCTCTAGGAGGAGAAGGGGGCGGGGCCAGCACAGGCAGACCCGTGGAGAGCTGGAAAGAAGGTGAGTTTTAACCCATTCTGAGGAAGCAAGCCACCTAAATGGTGGGTTTTCACTATAGGGTCAGGAATACATGTTTGTGTTCCTGACTCTATAGTGATCCTTTAAGATTACATGTAAAGTACTGTTTTTTTACATTATGTTAACTCTTTTTACATGTGCAGTATATAATAGGTCTTTCTAATAGCATTGTTACAAAGGGGCCCTTTAACCATTCAAGCTCCATCAGCATGTGCATGTCCTCAGCACTGAATTGGTTAATGATGGGCTATTTGTAATGGTCTCACAACAAACACTAAAAATCACAGCTGAGTGTACCTCGGAGTAGACATTCTAACAGATTCATTGGTGTCTGTCATATTACTGAGCAAGACAGAGATCCATACAATACCATACAACAGGATAACAATGAGGGTCTGCAAAAAGAGCACTCTGGGACTAAAAATGCTAAAAGTGCAGCAATTAGCATCAACATTCCACTTATTTCCATGGTGATTGCTCTTCTTTTAGGAACACCGATTTAAAATTACCTTTTATATTTCTTCCCTGATGTGAACGGTCACCACACAGAACCTGAATTTGGTTTTAAATGGGAACTGCAAACCTCCCAACATTTGATACTGACAAAGAGGGGCACTTTAATTTTAGGGTTGTGGTCAGACACTGGGCTGTTCTGAGAAACTATTTAGGACAGAAAAGAAGGTCAGAGGGATTTAGATCCAAAATGGGGACTGTCTCTCCTAAATAGTAACACTTGGGATATACGGAGCTGCCACTTACCAAGAAATAAAACACTAAAAGACTAACTTGTGTAAACCAGTTTTCATGTGATCCTCTATTTCCTTTCAAATGTATATTAAACATTTAGCAACGGATGTCACAACAGAGTTTCGTCTTGGCACAGCCAGGATGCAACTTGCATTGGAACATTGCGTCTGAGAGTATATGTAAACGGGATCTAAAGGGCAGAGCTTATAGCAATGACAGACAGGGAGCCAAGATGGACTCGCCCAGTTCTAGAATATAGCAAAATACAAAAACTATGTACCTTTCTATATTTGATTCTTTTTCAGACCACCCAGACACATTTGTTAAATTCTGGGGATAGATAAACAAACAATCTCTCTGAAGTTAGTTTGCCCTGAATATTTCTGAGCTGATGCAGAGAACGTTTTTTTTTTTTTTTGTTGGACAGCAAGAGTCTTCGTTTTCACTTTGCAAACCCCTACAGCGTCAAATAATCACAGGCTCAGCGGCCTCTCTCATGTAAGGGGAAACGCTGAAAAATAAGTTATGGATGCATTTTAAAAGGATTCTATGCCAATTAGTTGCCTTATTACCTTAATTACGGTGCAACCTATGCAGCCACAATGAACAGTGTGAGATAAAAAGTTGCACCTACCTAATTTTTAATAACCGATCCTTCACTGTCAAACTCCCGGATAGTGAATATAATTGCACACCTGTGATAAATTGTCACATGGTAAATATCACTTGCACAAAATGGCATGTAAAAAATACTTATGTGTACTTTTAACACGCTATCAGCCAAGAAGCAAAAATAGTTATAATTTATCAATATGTCTGGCTGTTCTGAAATGCAAAAAAATATTTAACTTTTTTTGTACTTTTGGTATATGCGTCCCAGAGTGCTGAGCTATAACAAAATGACGGTCAGTGATAATCTTGGCACTCCACGTTCCAAGAACAGAGCTAAGAGTGATTCTTCACCATGTCCTTTTAGAAAAATCAGCAAAATAAGTGCGAGAGAGGGGTGAAACGAGGTGAACTCTGCAGGGAGCGGCACTGCCAGGGAATGGTTTAATGGGCACGCTGTGATCATATTAAGGCAGGAAGCTGGTAGATGCAGTTGGAATCAGAGAGACAGTGTTCCCCAAGCAGACAATCCGCAACTGTGCCCTTTGGACAGTTTTAATTCAGTCACCAGCCCTTTGTGCAAACCAAATCCTAGGGGACGTACTATTGATCCCTTGTATGTTAGTGATACACAGCTAGAGGACACACATGAACATACTGCAATGCACAGCGAGACAGAACACAGACAGAATGAACAAACAGGAGTGACTCAAGCAGTAGAAGTGGATTTTCTATACAGGGAGTGATGAACAAATTGGGATAGAGATACAGGTTCAGGGACTAGATTTAACTAAGGACACATGACATGTGTGACATGTCATGATTCCCTTTTATTCCAGAAGTTTGGTCCTTAAGGGGTTAAAGGAACACTCCAGCCTGTTGTTATTTGGGGTGGGGGTGATGTGAAGGGACTTTGTCCTAGAAGCTGGGTGTTTGCCAGTCCGTTCAGCCCCAGAGGTGACTGGCTGACTGAGATCGGAGGTGGGCGGCCAGCTCTCGGAGAGCGGAGGCAGGCGGGCGGCTCCTGCTCTGCAAACTCTGGTTCCCCGTAGCCGGAATAGGACGCAGAGCAGCTGGACCGCAGGAAAGGGTCCACTCCAGATCTCCCAAATGTAGGGAGGCTGAGTGGAAAAATTAAAATCAAACAAATAATTTGTGATCATGTGTGAAAATGTGTGTGAGGGTTGCAGTATCAGTGAGTGTGTCTGTTTTATCTACAAAATTAGTGCAACTCGGGGGGCGTGGCTTGACGCCGAAGGAGATGGCAGCTTAAGCTCCGAGCTCTGCGCCCCGACCGATCTCCAAAACCCAGCAAACTGCTATTTAACCCTGGGAACACAGCTGTAACTTACCCCAGACAAGAAGGGAGGACGATGGCCTCGACCGGGAATAAAAAATGCGGTTAAAATTTTTTTTTTAAAAATCGAGAGACAGCACCCCGTCAGTGGCGGACCTGCTCCACACACACAGGCCGCACGCCACTAAAGATGGCGCCGGCCCTGAAAGCGCGGACCCCCCGTGCACACAGGAGGCCGGGAAACTCGACCACCATCCACACCAGGCAACACACGGAGAAATCCTCCAATCCCTGGCGGAGGTCAGGCACTTTTTGGCAGCAGAAATAGAAAAATCCACTAAAGAAGTTAAAGCCGAAATACAAGCTGTGGGCCAGCGTACAGAGGCCCTGGAATGGAGAATGGACCATGTGGTCGCAGCCCACAACGAAGCCGCTACAACAACTAATAATCTGCTTGCCAGGGTGGCTGAGCTGGAGACTGAGGTGGAGGATGCATCAAATAGATTGCGGAGAAACAACCTCCGAATTAAAGGCCTCACTGAAAAAGTCAAAGACACTGATCTGCAAAAGGTACTCACGAGGCTGTTCCGCGCTCGCCTCCCTGATGTCCCCGAACACCTGTGGGCAGTGGATAGGGCCCACAGGGCGCGCAGAGCAAAGGGCCCCCCTGACGGACTCCCGCGGGACGTGATAATGAGATGGCATTATTTTGCTACAAAGGAAGCCATTATAAAGAGCACCAGGAGCCACACTTACACCTATGATGGCTCACCTATACACCTATACCAGGATATCTTGCCTGCCACGCTGGCGAGGAGAAGAGACTGGAAGCCAATAGCCGACCTGGTAAGAGCCAGGGGCCTGAAATTCGCCTGGGGTTTTTAATGGCCCACGGCCAGCGGTTCTCCTACCGGCAGCGGACCCCAGAGTATTCCTCCGAGACATCGGCATAGAGGTACCGGCCCACTTCCGCATACCTGACAGGGGTGCCCGGGCACTGGGGCAAATACCAAGGGAGGGATAGGCACGCATCAGAAACGCTCCCTAAGGTGCCACAACGGCACGGCCCCCACGCAACATAACACAGTGAAATGCAACAGAAGCAGCATAAAATCGGACGCCCCCCCCCCCCCAAAAAAGAGAAAATACAAAAAAGGGAAAAAACAAATGTTTGGCTCCAGGGAAGAGGGGGGAACAAGAAGGGGAAAATAAAAGACAAAACAAAAAAAAAACTAGAAAAAGAAAAAGAAAAAGAAAAGAAGGAGGGGAGGGGAGGGGAAAACACACAGAACACACAGAAGACTAGGGGAGTATATATCCCGGAGCCTAAGGATACACTACCCACCCCGCCAGACTCCACACCACCTTAGGGAGCGCGCTGCGGGACAGAACAGACCTGAACACCAACTGATCACAGACAGGGGCAATTCCCAAGACCAGGACAGACATCATGGCCTTACTCAAGCTCACCTCCCTCAATGTAAATGGATTAAATACCGGACATAGCCTTTATACAGGAGTCGCATCTCTTGCGCTCGGCCCGAATACAGCTCACAGACCACCTATACACCAGATCATACTCCTCAAGGTGAACTTCAAAGAAAAACGGGGTAGACATACTAATACATAAACGATGCCCATTTGTAACACGAAACTCGCAGACAGATGACGTGGGCAGATACATTATCCTCACGGGCACCCTATATAACACCACATATCACCTGGTTAACATATATGCGCCCAACCAACCTGACCCAGACTTTTGGAAAACGGCTATGTAGGCTAATACAAATGCTCCCGTTCAGAGTTCTGATAGTGGGGGGCGACTACAACTCCACCCCCTGCCCGGCAATAGATCGCAGCGCACCACAAGGGGAACGCAGAACAAATTATAGGATGCTACACTGGTCCATCTTCAGGGTAACTAATTAAAATGTAACTTAATGGAAATTCAGTTTAAAATGTAGGGCTAAACTAGCTTGCTTAAAGCCATAGCTGGCTTGGAGACTTTTTCCAAATCAGCTATTTTGCCTAACATTTTAAATCTACTTTGAATTCACAGAAATTCACACCTTAGTGAATAACCCTGTCAGTATCTACAAACTCCAGAGAGAATATATAAATGTAGAGTAGTGCTCGCTTTGTTACCGGCAGCGATTTAGGAAAACGTGAATTAGATGAGATCATTTTTAATTAGCTATAAACAGTGTATTGCAAGGAGTGTCAACCTGTCTCCGGAACAACAATAACTGTATTCTTACACTGTACGACAACAAAGCAGTGAGAGAACATATTAGTCCTTTCTTCGAAGAAATGACATGCCTAATCTAATGTCACATACCGCCGACAATGTCTCTTTGCAAAAAAGAAACAAACATTGAGGATAATATCACCAGCGGAATGATCCGCGGCATGTTATATATGTGACATTCGCCTCTGATGATCATACGTTACACCAAGACTTGAATTGCTCAAAAAAAAAAAAAAAAAAGCACATTCATGTATTCCATGGTTTTAAATGTCATTATTTTCAATCCGGAAAGGAATCAAAACCTAAAGAATGTTTCTGCAACACAGAGACTTTGATTTTCTAGACTAGAGATTTCTAGACACACCAAGGTGATTTATTAAATGAATTGTCAGTTATTCAAAGTGCATTTAACATTTTTGACCAACATATATAAATTGAAAACAGTTTAAAAATGGTTTCAATATAGCTATACCGACGTAAAATCAGAAATCCACTTTCTTATGCACTAAAGTGAGATTCAAAACGATTTCACAGTGAATTTTAAGTGTAAGGCCGGAGTAATCAAGCTGAAAGCTTAGTGAACTTGGAGAATGTTTCCATTTCAGCTACGTTTGCCTTAAGTTTGAAATTTACTTTGAATTCTCACGGTCAGTCTCCAATACCTCATGGGGTCCTACTATACCAGTCAAGCTACAAACAGTGTCTGGGGAATTGGGGGCCTTGCAGATATAATGGCAAGGATGGGGATTATTGGTAAATAACAGCACGCATTTTAACACTCTATGACTTATTTGGTCATATTGTCACCTTGACGTCTGCACGGTCCATATAAAGATCTCTAAAGTCTTTAAGTATGAGAAGTGAGGGGGCAGAAATTTTTTTTTTAAATCTGCTATATTCTCACACAGTGTAAATGAGGCTAGATAAAAGGATGGTCGGGAGCTGTGGGGCAATCTAGTCATCTAAACGCACAGCGCCATTTGCAATGATTTCTAGACTTTATCTGCAAAACATTCCTGAATAATAACCAGATAAGGTTAACATTTTTGGTGCATAGAAGACACTGGTAGCTAATTTGGTTAGAATTGCCTTATTTCAAAGCGTCCGCTGTCGCATTCATGCTGATTTACGGAGACATGTTGATACATAACCCTTTTTTTTCTGAAATGTACCGGTGAATCCAGATCGGGGAAATAAGTCAGTGTGCGCCAAATGTCAAGTCCTTCTCATAGCAAGTTTAGTAAATGGATCACAAAATTTTACATTTAATTATTTGAGTGACGGTAGCGCCCATTACGTACATCTCCGGCACTGAAAAGGTGAATAGAGCAATACATTGACATTTTAGAGTAATTTAAATAAAATATGTTTGTTGTATTTTTTACTTAATTAGTTTTTATTTATTTTTTTACTAAAATATTTTCTGTCTGTCAAGTCCAGGCAGAAAGAATGACACTTTCTGCAGCTGCAAAAAGTTCTTCCGATTCCTCCTCTGGGGTGACATTGAAGCAGAGATGTTTAAATCTTTTTTGATTTATTGTGTCTTTAATGACCAATGATGTTTTAGGTTCTTGCATGCTCTCAAGTCGTCTCGCTGAAAGTCAATCCCTGAACTAACTATAAAGGTATGAAAGCTGTATATGTCAAAAAAAGAAAAAGTAACATTAAATAAACTGTTTAATAATGGTCTAAACTTACTTGGAGACCACCCGTCGGCCGTCGCCATCTTCCCTCCTGCAAGTAGCCTCTAGAATGCAGGGCCAAGTCTGAGTATTCACTGAGCACGCTCAATCAAGCACAGACCTGCAGCGCTGGGCTTAGCTCAGTGCAGGAGGTTCCAACTTGGGTGGACCTCAAGTAACTTGTCAACTGTTCTTAAAACAGTTTGACTTCTAACTCTGGCAGGGATCCAAGCCACACTTTCCTATGAGAAAGCATTGGATTGGCTGAGATCGACAAATTTGATGATCTTAGTAAAGGAGGTGGCATGGGGCAGAGCCAGCTGTGACAAGACTTGCACGGAGCTGGAAAAAAGGTGAGATTAAACACCTTTTACTTTTCTAACAGGGAGGCAGAGGACCAAAACTATGTTTTTACAGCTGTAGTGTCAGGAATACATTAAAGGGACACTATAGTCACCAGAACAACTACAGCTGATTGTATTTGTTCTGGTGAGTAGAATTAGTCATTTCAGGCTTTTTAGAGCAAACACTGTCTTTTCTGAGAAAATGCAAGGTTTAATTTACAGCCTAGGGTTACCTCCACTGGCCACTCCTCACATGGCTGCTGGAAGTGCTTCCTGGGGCAGTGCTGCACAGTGTAACTGGCATTCAGTGGCTCCACCCTCTGCATGGAGACACTGAACTTTCCTCATAGAGATGTGTTCGGCCCTGCCCCTGATCTGTCTGCCTTGACAGTCTCAGCCAGTCCTATGGGAAAGCATTGTGATTGGCTCACAGAATCAGTTCTGAAGATGTCAGCTAAGCAGGCAGATCAGGGGCAGAGCCAGCTCAAACTTGAATACAAGTTAGATATTACTATATTGAGGAGAGCAAGGGGTGGGGGTGGAAGATGGTGGTTTTAACACTATAGGGCCGGGGATACAGGTTTGTGTTTCTGACCCTATAGTGTTCCTTTAAGTGTGATTTGTCAGTTAATCAAAGTGAATTCAAAGAGACATTATAAATAGCCAAACTGGAGGGAAAAAAAAAACATACATACATACATACACACAACTATTTTGGCCTAGAATTTGAATTCCAATTTTGAATTCACATCAATGCTCACTTCAGTGAATAACTGCAAAACTAATCTGACCATTTCATCTCCTCATATAATCTCCGAAACATATTAAAGTACGGGATTCAGTGTAAAGATAACAGTTACAGTCCTAGCGCAATTGCTTGACAGGGAATCTAATTCTGTACCTGGCATTAACTTAGTCAAGCCGTTCTTCAGATAGCTATATTATATATAGACCCTCTCTCCCGTGCCACAGGAAATGTCATTACAATGGGGACGGCAAGGCCAAATCAAATTATTTTGGTTATTATGTAGCTTAAGTAACATGGACTGCCAATTCTCACCAAAATCGACCTGCGTTAAAGGGATACAAAGTAAATTTTTATTTAAAAAATAACAGTTTAAGCATGGTGTAGAAATGTGTGGAGAGGGCTAAAATCTAAAAAAAAATTTAACCCATAGCAGCTGGTCTGTTGGTTAATGTAGTTTTTGGGTGGCGAGTAGTTTAGCTTTTTTTTTTTTTTTTTTTTAATGGTTTGGCCAATTACAAGGTGTTAATAAAGATTGGTTTTGATTTATTTCAAATTTAACAGGTTCTGCATTAAACGCCAGCTCGACGTATGGTTTGTTTCAACCCCCCCACTCCCACCCCTCCCCAATAATTTGCCCAATTTGGCGTTGCTATAGTAAAACAGGAACTGCTTTATCTTACATGCCTTGTTTCGGTGAGAGATGAAAGGCACAACCAGAGGGATATTTTCCCTTTCTACAAATTATTTTGGCTGCCACAGAACCGTCTACTTGGTCACTTTCTATTATGAAAGCATTCTGTGTTTCTTCCTTCTATTAAAGTTCCTACATTCCTCTCTCCGTATATTTGTTGGTTAATTATAACATCGTTCTTGGTATTATTATTGGGCATTATTGCGGAACTACATTATATTTACGATTGTACTGTATTTGCTGATGTATCTACTTTTAATGTATTTATAGAAGATGGGAGGGGACACATTTGTTACTGCATATCCTTACAATCTCTAACACATTTTTCCAAAATAATGTTCATTAACTCACATTGCTTAAACAAACACTTTATAAGTTTACTGCTGGCAGGCTTTTGTCATCAGTTACATTGCCTGTAACTATAATTTGATGAAAAGTTTAAATAAGCCTTCAGATTTTGCTAAATTGTATTATTCTGTGAGCAAAATGATGACAGACCTACTTTTGGATCTAGACTGCTTGGTTCACTTCTGGTGAAATATACCAATTCAGGATGAGAACAGGGGCCATTCTTACATAATCACATTCTCCAACCAGCTCTTGTGATGTACACACAAGCAAAGGACTGCAAGGGCTCTGCTGTAGTATTAATAGAAAGATCTGCAAATTTAAATTCCCTTGAAACATCCGCGTCAGTTGCAGTGACATACATACATACATTAGCCAGTAAAGGCCAACCATTCTTCCCCTTCTTTGAAAGAGTTCAGAGTAAAATTGAAATCTCCCTGATGAGATAGACATGGGGGCAGGATCTGCTTGCAAATCTTGTCTTTCACTAGGCCAGGGTAGTCAGCCTTGGGCACTTCAGATGTTGTGGACTTTGCTAGCATTATGGCTGCAAGAGCATTGTGAGAGATGTAGTCCACACCATCTGGAGTGCCTCCCCCCGGAACTATGCCAATATTTGGAGATGCTGGAGAAGTTGCACAATCAGTGAGGTATGGAGGACTCTGTGAGCTCAGTAGTTTTTCAGCTTTCAGTGTCACTCCCTGATCGCTCCTATTGACTTTACCACCTCTTACTGGAATCTGCAAGATACGGAGCCAACAGGGGCATAGGACAATGTGGCCCTTTGATCTCATATGTGAATAACGCAAAAAATAATCTTGATAGTTCTCAGGCATGCATAACCCTGCATAAATCGAGATCCAGAGTGGTACCAACCACTAAGAAGAACATTTCCATATATTCTATGTTCTCTGTACAAAGACCCCTCAGGTATTGCAATTGTTCACGTGCAAGTCTGCAAAATGTGCGTTTCATTAATACACACCATAGCCGCAATATTTTCTACTGATAACTGAATTGTGGTAAACAAAGTAATATGAACTAATCTTAATGCAAATCTGGCTCTATATAACTCTGCTGACTTACCTCATCCCTGGGGCTCCTGAGGGATATCCCGGCACTTTCAGTCACCTACCATCATCTGGGACTGACTTGAGCCCACTTTGCTATGAGCTCCTGCATGCAATATGGTGACGGAGAAAGACTCCACGAGGCATGCGAGGCCTGGTCCCTGCATTTAACAGCATCTATTCAGCCTTTTAGCTAAGGCAACATGAGGATCCCCGATTGAAGCACACAGGTGTTGAACAGATAGCACCTCAGAGGTGGATCACCCTGGACTGCTACAGAGACCTTTGTATTCCCTGAGGGTGTAAAATGCTAAAATTGGGAAAGCTCAGTAGGCTTGACGCATATATGGGTCCAAAACAGGAGATGAATGAGACACCAGAGTGGCACCTGCCTCCCAACTGTGAAAGGGACTGTTCTGGGGCAAGCTTGTCCCTATGCACCGATACCTGCATGGAGCTGCCATCTGCTATAACCGTGGGAAGCCTGGAGGCAGTCTCCATTGGGAACACCTGGCACATTGCCGGAATCAGCCTCGCAAAGGGGCATCAGCTGAATTACTTACCTTGCCTATCATTTCTCACCTATGCAGCATTTTCTGGGACTACTGCCCAAACATAGCATCCTGGACATACAACCCACCTGTGGACTGATTTGCCAGTGCTCAGTCCTAGTTTCAGGTCAGGTGTTTTGTCAGCATGTTTTTCACATTTTATTATTTTCAAACTTCTGCATCATATGCTTTACCTTAATAGTTTTCAAATCTAGAAAATCGTAAGCACACTAGCATAGTTTGTCAAGAATGAGCCTTATGTCAGTAATTCTCAAGGTTTATTCATTGCATATTCTGTCTCACACACACCATAACTGACTTCTCTCCTATCTCGTATGTTGTGTGTTTCAAAGTTTAGGCAAGTTAACCTAGCATGAACAATTTTCCTTTTCTTTCACTACTTTAAAAAAGTGTGATACTCTTATGCCTTACCCAATACTTGTAAAGCTAAACTCAAGAGGCAGCATTTGTCCAGAGCACCTGTCTTGAAAAGACTTCTAATTAAGCTGCATTGGAAAGTCTGTGATTGGGCAGCCACATAAAGGCTGCAGACAAGAGATCTGCAGCTTTTGCAAGCTGGCCTAGATATAGCCCAATGGGGAACAAAATGCATAATTAAATCCATGCATGTTTTCATTGAGAGTATACCTACTAAACAGTGATTCATTTTTTGTATTTGGCCAGTGGAGTGTCCCTTTAAGCACGTTGCCGCTCATTGTGAGAGACAACAGTAACAAACCCCAAATGCCACTAAATGTAGATATGTTAATTTTCTTCTGCTTTTCTAAAATTACAAAAATTAAAAAAAATATATACACACAGTCCTGCAATCCTTTCAGATTTCCTCATCGCGGTGCATCTCCAACCTTATAACGATAGTTTACCTCAAAGGAGAGCATTCAAACTCAATGACTAACACAAACTCAATGACCAACTTAAATTTTCATTTAGAACCAGGAGGCGTAAACCACTGGACACCAATGTAAAAATTGGCCTGGAGCTCCCACTCATTGTCTCACTCTCCCCTCCTCCCCACACCAGCCCCTCCATGTGTCTCAGACATGTGTCTCTACCTCACTCACACGTGGTACCTGCTCGCTGTGGTACCCATCTGTCAGGAACTGCCCTCTTAGTGAGCACTTCCTGTAAGACTGCTTGGTCATGCTACATAGAGCGGTAGAACACAGCACAGAACACAACACAGCACTGTGCTGCCTTCCAGACGGTAAACTGGAAACCGCAGGGTCCAGACCACAGTGGCAGGCGTAACTAGACCTTGTAGATTTGTTACTGAGACATGGTATAATGAGAAAATGACTGGGATATAGCAATACCAGGGTACTCTTTATATAGAAAAGGCATGGAAGGCAAGAAAGGGGGAGAGATGGCCATGTATGTGAAGGATAGCATAAAATCTAGCCTAATAAAAGTTAGTGAGGCGAACATAGAGTCCGTTTGGCTTACGCTAGAATTTGGTAATCACACAGTAACTCGTGTAGCTGTGATTTATAGGCCCCCAGGACAAATAGAAGAGTTAGATAATCTACTAGTTGAGGAAATAGCTAAAATGACAATGAAGGGGGAAGTTATCATCATGGGTGACTTTAATCTTCCTGATGTGAACTGGAAAACCAAAATAGTGGCTTGTGCCAGGAGCACTCCCTACTGGGATTGTCTCTAAAACAAGTCGTTGAGGAGCCAAGAAGAAGCAGCTCAGAGACACTGGTAACGTTTGGAGTTACAAATTGAGGGCAATGCTAGTATCAGTACAGCGCCCCTGGCTACAGCAGGATGGAATTGGCTAGTTTTTGGACAGCGTTCCATGATGAGGAGGAGGCGGCGGCGGCCACGGACTACAGGGATGCAGACAAAAAGGAACTCTGGTATGATGACCTGGAAGATGCCCAGTGGCGGCGAGGTGAGAGTCTCCCCAGTGATGAGCAGCGGCTACAGAAGCGTATGGCGATGCGGATGTATCTATTGGGAGAGCAGCCCCTGGATGAGTGGGTGACAAGACTAGAGACCCTGGTAGGGCGAGAGATCTGGCTAGACAACGCATACCAGGCCCTCTGGTGGCATACCATTCGACCTGGACGGCCTGGACGGCCTAGCACAACTTACCGGAGGGGGATGATTATGATGGCCCGGGTTTATTATGGGATGCCTTGGAGGACGACATTGATCTTGGCAGCACGGAGGGGTCTAGGTTTTGGGACATCTACGACTACCGGATGGGCATGTATGTCTGGGCTGACGAATGCGAGGTGAGCCAAGACATGACCCACCTGGTAACAAGGGAGTGGGAACTGGAGCAGGACTACCAACACCTGCTCAGCTTTGTGCAGCCCCAACCTACCCAACAAGCAGAACCAGACCTCATACACTGGTCCTGGAGAGACCCACAGATGGCAGGTGGAGATGGGACCGAGATCTCTCTACCGGCCCTACAGAGATGCTGGGCAGTCGGCCCAGACCCCCAGCGGCAGAGTACATGACAGGAAGGAAAGACCACCGGTTTCACTCCCCAGCGGCAGAGCGCATTATTGGAAGGGGAGACAGTCAGTCCCCCTCTCTACCAGCAGAGAGAGTGTCAGGGAGAGGAGCCTGCTACCCTCTCTCCCCAGTGGCTGAAAGTGTTCCACGGAGAGGAGTCGGTGACCACCTCTCCCCAGCAGCAGCTTATTTCACAAAGGGGAGACCCTATTCTCCCAGATGGGTCAGATGAGGCAGTCGGTCTAGCCCCTCAGCAGCAGGATAATATATTGAAAGGGGAGACAGTCGGTCCCCCCGTCCACCAGCAGAGAGAGAGTCAGGGAGAGGAGCTTGTCACCCCCTCTACCCAGAGACAGAAAGTGTGTAAGGGAGAGGAACTTGTTACCCCCTCTCCCCAGCGGCAGCCTAGCCCACCAAGGGGAGATGATAAGCCCCACACCAGTGCAGATGGGACCGTGGTCTCTGCACATGCCCCTCAGGGGCTAGGGACAGTCGGTCCTGTTCCCCAGCAACAGGGATGTTCATCCAAAGGGGAGACAGCCTGTCTTTCCCTCCAGCAGCAGTACCAGGTCCAGAGTGAGGAGCCTACTATGCCATTCCCTCAACTGGGCTCCAACCAGGCTACTCCCATAGTAGCGCTGGCAACAGGGCAGAGTACTGCTTGTCTCTGCCCACTCAGCAACCCACCAATCCGGAGCCTTCAGAGCCGAGGTGGAGCTCCTGGACCTGGACAAGCGACCCACTACTCCAGATGTAGTAACCAAGTTTCATGGGTGGGTTATACTGCAGATTCTGTTTTGTGGGTGGGTTGCTAGACTAACCAGGGCACTGACCAGCAGGAGGTCAGATACCCTGTTAGTCTGGTGGGTAAAGGGGAGAAATGTGGCGGAAACAGCCCCACCACTTGTGCCTGGAGAGGACTGATTGCCAGCCTCTTGCCATGTGATTATGGTCCCTGGGAGGTTTGGCCCTTGAAATAACAGATTTGGGCATATTGTATTTTATTATGCTGCTGCTGGCCCTTTAAGACCCATCTGGGGACATACTGTGGAGTTACTGGGTGGCCACCATTTCATGTATCAGAGGCACATGGTGAGAACCATGGATGAAGCACATGGTGAGAACCATGGATGGTGGCCATTTTAACTCACAGACACTGTTTGGACTTTTCTACAAGGTGCCATCTCGCCGGTATTTGGTGCACAAAGACATCGTGCAGTAGTTTTAAACTATACAACAGGGGACACATTATACAGTAATTATTTTTCATATAGCCTGTATATGTTCTCCGGAATCTGCATTAAACTGTATCTTCCAAACTACTGAATACTGGGTGAATTTTGGATATGTGGTTCATCCAGATCCCCCAGTTCAGAGGATATACTTTTTATGGGGTTATTGCATGTTTTGGGGTCCCTGTGAAATGTTTTATAAAAAACTGTATTTCTCTGCCTGTGATAATTATATTACCCATTGTGTTCAGTAATCATATCACAGACAGAGGGGAGGATTTTGTGTGGGAGTTTCTGTGTGTATTGTACGGATTGATTGGTTGTATTTCAAAACCCTGTGTGCAGTACTACAGTATGTTTGTGGATTGTGAATAAAAGAGACTGTATGTGGCAGTACAGTCAGTTCTGCTTAACCTCAAAACAAAGTGTTGCCTCGTTATTGGGGGAATTGGATTGTATGCTGATTGCCAGGAGTGTAAGCCGATTGTATGCTTTTCCTGTTGAACTGTTTACAGCATTCATATGCTTCTCCGGTTCGGTGGTTGTGGTGTCTTCTGCAGTGCTTGGAGTCCTCAGGAAGCACTAGGAAAATCCTTCAACGGAGGTACCCATTCTGGGTGCCCGTCGATCCGTTACATAAGGTATGTCTTTTTGCTGATGATACTAAGATATGTAACAGGGTTGATAAGCCAAATTACAAATGACTTAGGTAAACTAGAAAAATGGCCAGAGATGTGGCAACTGACATTTAATGTACAGAACACTGGTGAGACCTCACTTGGAGTATTGTACGCAGTACTGGAGACCGTATCTTCAGAAGGATATTGATAGAGAGAGAGTTCAGAGAAGGGCTACTAAACTGTACCAGGAAAGGTTAAAGGATCTTAACATGTATAGCTTGGAGGAAAGACGAGACAGGGGGGATATGATAGAAACATTTAAACACATAAAGGGAATCAACACAGTAAAGGAGAAGACTAAATTTAAAAGAAGAAAAACTACCACAACAAGAGGACATAGTCTTAAATTAGAGGGGCAAAGGTTTAAAAATTTAATTTAGGAAGTATTACTTTACTGAGAGGGTAGTTGATGCATGGAAAAGCCTTCCAGCTGAAGTGGTAGAGGTTAACACAGTAAAGGAGTTTAAGCATGCATGGGATAGGCATAAGGTGATCCTAGATATAAGATAAGGCCAGGGACTAATGAAAGTATTTAGAAAATTGGGCAGACTAGATGGGCCGAATGGTTCTTATCTGTTGTCACATTCTATGTTTCACTCCCCAGCAGCCGTGTGCAGTACAGGGAGCGGAGGGTGTCGTCCTTCCTCCCCAGCAGCAGAGTGTGTTGATGGGAGAAGAGACGGTCGGTCTCACTCCCTAGCGGCAGTGTGTGTTACAGGAAGAGGAGACAAACTGTCCGTCCCCCCCAGCAGCAGCTGGATATACAGTTAGAGGAGACAGGGGGACAGCACCCCTGACCCCAATGGTGCAGATGGGACAGTCATCTCTGCAGCAGACTTACAGGGATATTGGACGGCCGGTCCAGATCCCAAACCAACCCTGCAGGAATACCTGGAGGAGGAGGTAGGTGATCCTTCCTCTCCACATCAAATTCCCAACTGGGTAATGGGGTTAGTGGATGAGACGGCCGCTGGCCTCTGCCCACCAGGTACTCATGGCTCCATGCCTGGGAGCACAAGGAAAGTCGGGGGTGACAGACACCCACTCAGCAACCTGGGACATACAGTACAGAGCACCAGGTCAAGTAGTTGTGTATGGGTGGGCTACTCGACAAACTCAGGTGCCGACCAACAGATTGTCAGGTACCTGGTTAGTCTTTCATTGGGGGGGGGGGGAGGAAATGTGAAGAACTGAACCTCGTCACGGGTGCTTGGAGGGAACGCTAGCTCCCTGGCGGCCATTTGCATGGACCAAAACCGCGAATAGACTTCAGGGAGACTTAGCCGCGAATACCCTGGAACTATTTTTGTCATGAAGACTTCATGGTTTGCGGTAAAAACTATGACTTCCAGGAAATTCCTGAACTGATCTGGGTGATTTTTGGATAGGTTTGTCACCCAGATCAGAGCTATCAGGGGGATGTAACATTTGTGGGGATATTATGTGTTTTGTGGTACTTTTGGGACTTTATAGAAATGTGTGTTTTCTCTGCCTGGAGATAATTGGGTTAATACACTGTCTGACTCAATTATCTCCCAGGCAGAGGGGAGGGATTGTATGCTATGTGTGGGAAGGTCATGAATTGGAATACGGTTCTTATTGGTCTGTGAATATTGTAACTCAGTTCCCCACAAGGTCCATGTGGGCGTACCCCTTGCATGGGAATTGTCATATAAGGCAAAGTGTGGCACCATTAAAATCAGTTCCTCTTCACCCTCAACATATAGCCTCGTCTCATGTGTGGAGGGGATAGCTATATTCACTCTAGGTGTTGCTATAATATAATCCTACCCTGGGTATAATCACTAGCTCTTATAAGAGCTGTTCCTGCTACGCTCTCTGGAGTAGGAGGAGAGGTTCACCCACTGGAAGCTGGATCCTGGTCTTGGGTCCAGAGTGGGTAAAGAACGGCAAGACCCTGACCAAGCTGCGGCAGTTTGGGGGTCTACGGTGCTAATGGTGTCTGGTGGAGTGCTTGGAGTCCTCCGTGAGCATTAGGAGCATTGATTGACAGAGGTACCTGGTTGGGGTGCCAGGTGGTGTGTCACAATTCCCTTTATGTATTTAAATGTTTCCATCATATCCCCTCCCCCCTAAAGTATCAATATCCTTCTGGAGATAACGTCTCCAGTACTGCATACAATACTCCATGCAGGGGTGTATTTTTGTGTAGTGTTGGTGTTTGAATGCTGAGATTTAGGCACATACTCACACAGAATGACACTCATACATACACTGACACACACAGATACACAGGGGACAAACATGCAGATACAGAGACACACATGCAAATACACAGGCAAAATGGACATTATTTAGCCACCCTCCCTCCTGTTTCCTAGCTTTAGGGTACTTCCCTGGGGTAAGATCAGCTGGCTCAGGTTGTTGGGAGTAAAAGGATCTCCCATGCTGCACTCCCCTCATCGCTGTCTTCCTCCCGCACGGCTCTTTGATAGCTGCGAGTAAGTGGCCAGCTGGCTGACACTTCCTCCCAACAATGACACCATTATAGGGGCCCAGTCGCCCTCTTAAAGCACCGCAGCACAGATCGGGTCCCTGAAAACACATTGCCATCGGATGGCCCTATGGGCATGGGCCACCCGCTGGCCCGCCTCAGACTTGGCTTATGTACAGAATTTGAGGGGGCTCTCTTAATTGACTGCGAAAAGACAAAACTTATCAGTTGCTAAGTTTGGCTCCATGCTTTTACAAATAAGTAACATATGGACATAGTAACACTTCGATAATTTCTTTTTTTTTTATTAGTAAAATCTGTTTCAAAATCTCTACATGCAGCGTTTATTCAGGTTTCTGAACAATAGACCAGTTGTAAAATTATTGTAAGGTAAAGAAGACAACACTATCTTATAACCTCTTCTGCTGTAGGCTCAGTAAGGATACGTTTGAGCAGGGGTTCCCAACCCATTCTTCAAGTACCCCCACCCCCTACCAGTCCAGGATATAGGAAATACCCTGTTGTGGCTAATGGGGTTTTTTTTTTCCCCTTCTTCAAAAACACCTTAGACACAACAGGGTAATCCCTAAATCCTGGATTGTTATGGGGTACTTGAGGACTGGGTTGGGAACCACTGCGGTAGAGTATTAATTTCCCTTACGCACTTTTCACATCCCACACTATAGGTAACTTGACAATTGGCCAGCCTCAGCCAATCAATCAAGTTACACTGCAAGGAAAGGCATTTTAAATCTTGATATTGCAACTAGGAAGAAATATCACGGAAAGAAAAATATAAAGTAGTATTTATGCACCAATAACTTAATATAAAAACAGATTGACTGGGGGGAAATATAAACATAAAGCCAAATAACAGAATTGTATCTGCAATACAGAAAAGAAAAAAAAAAGTGTGTGAAAGTAGATTCATGGTAGAGATCATTTTTGGGAGGAACATTAGCTGGAACTCCCCCTTGGAGCTGTCATTTTTGCACATTCTAGTCACCAATTCACTGCTGTATTTCTCTGGTATGGAATGGGGTATTCAATGTGCACCATTCATTCTAGATTCTCACCATAAATACATCATTACCTCATTTTCCGGTCAACACATCCCACTATCCCAACGATGCATTATCATTTCCGCTACAGACATTTTTTCCCCACTTAGCAGAAGCTATTGCTAACATATCCTGTTATGCATAAAAAGAAGAATCTTGTGTATTAGTTCAGATCCACGGCTTATTTATATACAACTTGTGGACACCTTTTACAATTATCCTTGTGTTTCAGGCATGTGGCTGGGAATTTTGCACTCAGTAGAGTCACCTTAGATCAAGATGAATCTCTGCAATTACTGACAGGAACTTCAAGTTGTCATCGATCAAGAGCATGGGAACCACAGCCTGGAAATTAGATTGCAACGCCCGTCCTAAATCTAGTTAACCCCTCTTCTGCAGGCACCTGCAGAACCAACAAGGGTTTTCACAAGATATCCATCAAATCTGAAGAGAGGCACTGCAAATGAATATCCACATACAGAGAGTGTGTTACATTTGAAGTGGTTCAAGCCCCAACCCCTGGTCAACTGATGCCAACTTGAGTGAGAAGACTGATAGGGTTAAATACCCCCTCTCTCCAAATTAGGAGGAGGGATATAGTCCATACTAAGTGCAATACTGAGCTTACTTTACCAGTTCTCACTTATGAATAATGGAGCATGGACCCCTACAGTCCAGAAATACCAGAATCATAGTGAACTGAGGCATCATCTAGGGCAGCGAAACACAAACCTGAAATCTACCAGTTCCCTGAATAAATCTAAAACCAGCTGACGTGCTGTGCCCTTTAAATACCATGTGGGTAAAGCAGGACACAGCTTGGTGCTGTATACTGCTCTAACACCCCAAGTGTTAAACTCAAACATATGCTAATAAATGCACTGTGAGTGACGTATGCGATCACTTGCAGTGAAGTTCAATCACTCCAATAAAACAATCTGCCACTGGCACAACTAGTGGGGCCTGTTCCAATGGGGTTCATTCTTAAATTCAATTCACATACTGTCTTCTACTGTTGTCCCTGAATGGTGAGCAACCTAGCATCACCATGGACAGCTCTCCATCATTTGGAGGGAACAAGAACTTTATCTGATTCACACCACTCTCAAGGGGATGAACTCTGAGCTCTGTGTTTTGGGGAACACTCACCCACTTTCATCACCTTGCCTGAGATCAACTTGCCCACTCCCTGAGCCAACTACATCTAAGGTGGCTAAATCAATCTATGCACTGGCCTGCTGCTATGTTAATACTTTTGTGAAGAGTGACCTCTATATTACTTCGTGAGATACTCCCCCCACCCTCCCCCACAATACAGCGCCTGAATGATTCCATGTGGTACATTCACACCTCCACGTAAAATTACATACTTGTGTGAGTAAATCCTACCACACATCTGTTAGAGGTGGAATGAGTCTACTTACATATCATTAACCCCTTTTAGTGCCACAGAGCAAGTCTCTGCCCTCTGACAAGGAAAAAGTTACCTACGAGGGATTTAAAATTGCACCTTGTCCTATATTATCTATAGCAACATTCCGAAACGGAATTAAACAAATGTATCATCCTGTCCTCATTTGCACTTTGGAGGAAAAAAAAAAAGGCATTCCTGCTCAATAAACTGCTCATTAAGTCAGCCAGTCTCGTCCACACAATGACAGGCAGCGGGCTAGCGGGTGACAGTCACCCCCTGGGCCAGTGCTTCTATTTATAGTTTATACTATTATCAGAAGCCACTTATCAATCATGAACTGCATGAAGCCAGTGTCTGTGAGTGACCCAGGAGGGAAGCATTGCCTTCTGCTCTATATAACTGGATGCACAGTAAGAGGTAGCAAAGCATGGGTGGTCAAAGGGTGGAACTCCAACTTCTTTAGAACTAGAATACCCATAATGCTTTTACAATTTTTTCAATCATTTGATCTTCCCTGTAGTAAGATTGGCAAGAGGTTCTATGAAAATCCCAGTCTACAGACATTGAGATAGGCGTTTTGCAATGGCATGAATACAAATGAATCAATGCAACAAACCCTGTAATGGGATGGGGCATTTAAAAAAGCATTAAGGTCACATTTTAACTGCAGGATTTCTAAGACCTTGTACATTTCTCCTCATAACCCTTCCTGTTTGCTAGATTAAAGACATTTCCAATACTTCCCTTGGAATACAATATAAATGATGGCTCACACTACAATATGACCCTTTAAGAAGGAGGACATACATAAAGCAGTAAATCTATCTTCCCAACATGTCTACAAATGACAATGATTAGACGCAAAATGCAGAGCTAGGAGTAGAAAGTGCAACTTGAAGTTGGATTGTGCTTGTACAGCCTTATTTTACATTGACTGCTCCTGCTATATAGCCCTAACTGGAACAGGCTGGTGCTTGTTACAATTAGTTGGTACTGATGGTGTTGCTTTGGGTGCTGATGCAGATGATAGGAGTGATGATGCAGGGGATAAGGGAGATAGTGTGTCTGTGGGTGCAGAGGATAAAGGTGAACATATGATACTGAGGGAGCGGATATGGGAGGTCCCTATGGGTGCTAAAATCACTGAGGGTGCTAATGTGATGGTGATGCTGTAGGTGTTGACAATGTCCTTATGGATGGTGATAATACCCCTATGGGTGCAGATCATGTCCCAATGAGTGCTGTTGACAGGGATGCTAGGATAACAGTACAGTGCTGGCTGTCCCCTGGGTGCAGTACAGTGCTGGCTGTCCTCTCTGGCCCCTGGGTGCAGTATAGTGCTGGCTGTCCCCTCTGGCCCCCGGGTTTAGCACAGTGCTGGCTGTCCCCTCTGGCCCCCGGGTTTAGCACAGTGTCCCCCCCTCCCCCCGGTCCCGGTAAGTGCCCGCAGTAAGCTGCACTTGACTCACCTTGAGCAGCCGGCAGTCCCCGCAGCCCCCGGGCGCTGAGCACACTGACAATCAATGTGAGCACATAGCGAATCATAGTATAGCAGAGCACCAGTCCGGAGCCGCATCATATCCCGCCCGCCCGCCCGGCCAGCCCCGGCTCGGTGCACTCAGTGCCGCCCCATGTCCTTCTCATTCCCCCGGCTCCATGTCAGCCCAGTCCGGGCTCCAGCAACCGGGCGCAGCCTAGCCGGCTCTATACAGCCTCGACCCGCCCCCGCGACACGCTGATTGGCCGGGTGGAGCAGAGTGGGCGCTGATTGGCCGGGGCGGGGCGGAGTGGGCGCTGATTGGCCGGGGGAGGTGCCAGTCGGTAGTCGAAGCCCGACTGACCCGTTTCAGGTTAGGTTGCAGCGCGCGGTGCGCAGAGCCGCAGTATCATTGCGCAATGCTGGGGGATGGAGGCTGCGGGGACCCCCAAAACCTGGGCATACACCCCCAAACCTGACCGGGGACCCCCAAAACCTGGGCATACACCCCCAACCCTGAGCTGGGAAACCCAACTGAGCATACACCCCCCCAAACCTGAGCGGGGACCTCCAAATCATACCTGGGCATACACCCCCAACCCTGACCAGGGACCATATAGCACCCCCCACACCTGAGCATTCAGCACACAAACCTGGCTATGTACAACACACTGCAACACCAAACCTGGCCATGGACCACACAAACCATGGCTTGGAACCCCAAACCTGGCCACGGACCACACAAACCATGGCTTGGAACCCCAAACCTGGCCACGGACCACACAAACCATGGCTTGGAACCCCAAACCTGGCCACGGACCACACAAACCATGGCTTGGAACCCCAAACCTGGCCACGGACCACACAAACCATGGCTTGGAACCCCAAACCTGGCCATGGACCACACAAACCATGGCTTGGAACATGCCCCTGCAGCCTCACTGCTCAATCCTCTGCCATTTAGGAGTTAAATCCCTTTGTTTATGAACCCTAGTCACACCTCCCTGCATGTGACTTGCACAGCCTTCCATAAACACTTCCTGTAAAGAGAGCCCTATTTAGGCTTTCTTTATTGCAAGTTCTGTTTAATTAAGATTGTCTTATCCCCTGCTATGTCAATAGCTTGCTAGACCCTGCAAGAGCCTCCTGTATGAGAATAAAATTCAATTTAGAGATTGAGATACAATTATTTAAGGTAAATTACATCTGTTTGAAAGTGAAACCAGTTTTTTTTTCATGCAGGCTCTGTCAATCATAGCCAGGGGAGGTGTGGCTAGGGCTGCATAAAAATAAACAAAGTGATTTAACCCCTTCAGGACCGCTGACGGTTCAGGACCGCTGACGGTTCAGGACCGTCAACGGTAAAACGTGCGTTTGGACCGCTGACTGTCCTGAACCGTCATAACGGTCTGGGGCTACTTACCTGATCGCCGTCGGTCCCCCGGCGGCGATCAGCGCTCCCCTCAGCAGATCAAGACCCCAATAGGTGTCCATGTGTCTGCCTGCAGGGGGACTGTCTGTGCTGACAGGCAGTCTCCCTGCAAGTGGAAAATAAAAAATAAAGTTGCAAAATAAAGCAATCAGTGTAAAAAAAAAAATATATATATATATATATATATATATTGTCATACCAAGTGTATTTTTATATTTATATATACGTATATTAATATAAAAATACACTTCTAGACAGCTCCGCCGAAACAAGCCTAAAAAAGCGATATATTCACCCTAAAAGCCCCATCACCAACCCCAACTACGATATCGCAGGATGGGGAAGAAAGCTAAACACCAGGGAACCGTAAAACCAGCTGGGGCCCGCGATATCGGAGACCTTCTCCTCCGTCCCGCAAAGGCCTCAAGCCTCACCGCGCCAAAACAATATGGCGACGCGACCTCGGCCTCCTCCGAGGAACAAGCTATGGACGAGCTGGATGAATTCCCGAGCTCTGGGGGCTTACACCAGGCCTCCTCCGACGAGGACAACGAGTTACCCTCCACGAAGGGAGACATTAAAGCCCTTCTCCGCAACCTCCGTACGCTATTTGCCGCAGACGTGGCCGCTCTGCGTGAGGAAATACAATCGGTGGAGGGGAGAGTGAAGACTGTAGAGGGACCCTCCGAAGGCCTAACAGCCCGATGCATACAGCTAGAAGCCCAAAATACTGAGCTGCAGCGCGCCCAGTCACATCTTTCCGGCCGCCTCGACGCGTTAGAGGATAGGCACAGGAGCAGAAATGTAAAAATCCGGGGAATCCCGGAGACAGTGACCCCAAATGATCTACCGCAATACGCCGGAAGACTGCTTGCTGCTTTACTCACATCACCCCAAGCAACTCTAGCCGTGATCGACGGGATCTACCGCATCCCGAGAGCCGCAAAAACCCCGGCGGACACCCCAAGGGATGTCATAATACAACTACAGACACGGGCAGCTCAACAAACCCTCATGACAGCTGTGAGAGGAAAACCTACCTCTCTTTTTGAAAACTCTACCCTGTCCTTCTATCGGGATCTGTCTCGGCCCACGGTGCTCTGGAGAAGCCGATTCAAGCCCCTCACTTCCGCGCTCCGACAACACTCCATCCCATACAGATGGACATTTCCCAGAAACCTGGTCATCTCCCATGGAGGAGCCACAACCCGCTTGACGGAAGCAGCAGAGATGGACTCGGTGATGTTAGCTCTTGGACTGACTGCACACCCAGCGCCAACTACCCAAGCCACGAGACAGCGGCACCCCCACGTCTGGGACATGACAAAAGTGCGCACATTCCAGCCGACTGGGACTCCTGCTTCACCCTCTACCGCGTTCAAGGCGCAGAGGGTTAGCCGCCAACCGATGGGCACCTGAGCCATGGAGGGGCACACAGAAGAACAGGCTACCAGAACTGTCGGACTATACTGCTGAGTCTACATTTTATTTTTGCTGCAATTTTCTTATTAAGTTATGCTATGTTGCTTATGTAAACAGCCCAGTTACAGCATGTTACCTTACTCCTAACTCCCCTGAGCCTTAGCTTTCTGCCTTGGTAACGACCGATAACAGACAGGAATAAGCCCCACCACTCTTACATCCCGCCGGCAGCTCCTTAACTTTCTGCGGGCAGCGAACTCAGCGTAACCCTGCACACCAAATCCCCGAATATTGGCCACCTAGAGATACCAAGTAGGTGACAGTAAACTCATGGGTCTAGCCGCCAGTCAGAGCTAGAAAGCGTTACCCCCACAATTAGCTAACATATTTACTCAACCCTACACTGGCCACACCACCTGGGCATTCTGATAGGCAAACCACTCAATACAGAAGTATGGCAGTACAAGCTTTTTCACCTCACCGAGTGCCCCATTCTCACACCAAGCTATACCTACACACCTTCAACTCGGGGTATGCACCGACGGCGAATTGGCAGGCTAGGGGGTACCGATGAGGGTCGCTTACCCCCATATGATCCAGGACCACATAATTTGCGACACAATTATGTCCAACACAGAGAGACACCATCCAGACCCCCATTGACATAGTGAGTTCAACCTAACACGGCTATCTAGGGCACACACGAAAGACAACATGGTTCCCACACCTTTAGGACCGAAGCATCACTGAGCTACTCATGTTTATAAGTTACTTATGATTTACTTTACTTTAAAATATACGTTATACTTCACAATGCATAGTTTGAAAGCGCATGGACACTCTTTTGAATAAGCTAAATGTTCGACTAAAATGCTACAATGTTATTATTCATAACCAAAATGTGCATGACAATCTTTTTCCATGACATGTAAAACAAATGTTTAATCAAGTACCCAGATGTCGCTGTTGTGGCACATCGAGGCTTTTGGTATCTTTCTTGCACACCAAAAATAAAGAATTTAAAAAAAAAAAAAAAAAAAAACCACTTATATTTAAATTACACACGAATATATACAATATATATAATTACTATATATATGGTATATATATATATTATAAAATACAAATAATATGTTAATAAAAATAAATAACAAAAAATAAAAATAATTTTTAATAATTAAAAAAAAATATATATATATATATATGCAATTTTATTCTAACAGTATTTTGATATTGATATATATATATATATATATATTTATATCAAAACACACTTAGAATGTAATTATATATATATATATCTATGTATAAATAAATAAAAATAATACGAAATATACATATGTCCATATACATAATTACATAAATTTCATAAATATACACGTAGACGTCAAATATATAAATAGACCAGTCTTCCCTTTCCAACTATCGACCCATATTCCTGCTTCATTTTTCGTCAAAACTTGTCGTATGACTCACTTCCTAAATTCCAATTCCCTCCTCGATCCCCCTTCAATCTGGCTTTCGCTCTATTGAGAATGCTCTTACAAATGACCTAATCATAGCTAAATCCTAAGGCCACTACTCCATACTAATTCTTCTTGACCTCTCTGCTGCTTTTGACACTGTTGATCATGTCCTCCTCCTCCAAACTCTTCAATCCCTTGGTCTCTGTGACTCTGTCCTCCCATGGTTCTCCTCCCATCTCTCCAATGTTGGTTCAGTGTCTTTTGCAAAGACTCCTCCTCCTCGCACCCTGTCTCGGTTGGAGTCCCCCCAAGGATCTGTTCTTGGTCCCCTTCTGTACTCTTTATACTGCCTCTCTTGGCAAACTCATTAACTCCTTTGGATTCCGCTACCATCTGTATGCCGACGACACCCAGATATATCTCTCCTCCCCTGTCCTGCAACATGTCACTGCTTGCCTTTCTTCAATCTCTGATGGGATGTCCTCCTGCTTTCTGAAACACTCTCTCTAAAACAGAGCTTCTTATTCCCCTCCCCCCGCCCCCATAATGCCGATCCTCCTCCTTCGCTTTTCCTGCAAGTTGATGGTACTTGTATCAGTCCATCCTTGCAAGCTCGTCTTGGTATTATCTTTGATCCTGGCCTCACCTTTGCGCCACATACCCAGTATGTTGCTAAAACAGGTCGATTACACTTTAGAAATATCGCCCGCATCCACCCCTTTCTTACGCAAGATGCTGCCAAAGAGCTTGTTCATGCTCTGGTTATCTCTCACATGGACTACTGTAACTCTCCTAGTTGGTCTCCCCAAAAGCTGAACTGCCCTACTACAAATGGTAATGAATGCTGCCACCAGGCTGATCTTTTTCAGCAGTCACTCCTCCCATACCTCGCCCCTCTGTTGATCCTTACACTGGCTTCCTGTATCCTATAGGTGTCAATTAAAAATACTAACCCTTACCTATAAAGCTCTAACCAACTCTAGCCCCTCTGACTTTTCTTCCCTGATTCATAGATATGCCCCTTCTCGGTCTCTCTGCTCTGCTGGTAACCTTCTCCTGTCCGCTGCTTGAACCCTTGCTAATTCGCGCTTGCAGGACTTCTAGCGAGCGGCATCCTTCTTTAGGAACAGCCGGCCTACCCCCGTCAGACTCTTCCCTAGTCACTCAAAACACATCTGTTTAGAACTGCTTATGGACTCCAGGAGTAGCTTATCTATACTTTTCTAAATCTGTCCCTTGCTCTCCTAAAAGAGCCATACTCCACGCTCACCTCCAGCTTTGCTACTTTTCCACCTTGTTTGGTGGCTGTCACTCTTGCTGCCCTGTTGTGTATTTGTACCCCACCTTCTCTAGACTGTTAGCTAGTTTGAAGGGCCCTAATCTACCTATTGTTCCTGTGTCGTCTCATTTATTGTAAATTTCCTCATTTTCATAATATTGTAAAGCGTTGTGGATTAGTTAGCGCTATATAAATACCAATAATAACATTCCCTACACATTGTAAATATACCTTATTATATACATATATACAAACACACACATTCAACACATCATATACCAGGGGTAGGCAACCTATGGCACTTGAGGCTGCCAGAGTCAAACAGGGTCTGGCCTATCAGGAGTCTCATTTAAACTTCAGATATTTGCCAATACGAAAAGGTTGTGAAGGAAAATCCTCAATTTATGCATTGCACCACGTAGAGTAAGTGATCTCAGAGCACTTCCTCTTAACACTTGTGAATGGGAATCCACACTGGAGTAAAGCAGCCCACAGCTGCTATTGCAGCTCCTGTCCTTGACCTGTACCTGGTCATCATGGTCCCCACTGCACTCCAGGGAAGCCACCTACACTGCTAGATGCACAGAAAGGCACAATAACCCGCCCTCATACAAATAATACAAACAGCCCACACACGAACATACACACAACCGCAACACAACAATCCACATACATGCACACAATACCACATGCAGTACCCCAAACAACCCCACACATACACACAATGTGACATTTCCATCCACACATACAATTCCATAAGCAGCCCCCATACACAGCCCACATTCATAGGGACACAATACCACTAACTACTCATGAACATATACGCACAAATACAATGACGCAAAGCAACCGCAGTATGAATAACAAGCAGAATACGGCAACATACACACCTCAATTTAAAAAATAAAAATATAGGACCGGCACGCTACGGGCCATCACAATCTTATTTTGGCACAGTGCTGCCAAAAATGGTTGCCTACACCTGTCATATACCCTACACATAGTAAATATACCAATATATGTATACTGCAGATACTACAAGGCAGAATCAGGAATGATCAGGGAGCTAGCTTGCTGAGTTGCTTGAAGGGACTCTCCAGTGCCCCTCTCCTTCCCAACCCCCATTCCATGTTGCTGAAGGGGTTAAAACCCCTTCAGTGACTCATCTGAATCCAGTGCCAATGTCCCTTGGCGCTGGGTCAGGCTCCTCCCACACCGACCGTCGACGGGAGACCTAATGCGCATGCGCGGCAATGGCCACACGCGCATTAGACCTCCCCATAGGAAAGCATTCTTCAATGCTTTCCTATGGGGATTCTTTCGACACTGGAGGTCTTAAGGCATTGCGTGATGACGTCCAGCATTGTTTAAAACACTTTTCGTGTGTTGGAAGTCCCTCTAGTGGCTGTCTGATAGATTAACCCTGCAATAATTTTATTAAAACTGCAATAATTACACTTGCAGGGTTAAGGGTGGTGGGAAATGTATTGACTTAGGCAGGTAATCAATAAATGATTATGCAATAACTGATATTCATTATTAATGGTGCAACTTGCTCTAAAAATGGTAGACAGCTCTAAAAGTGAGCAATTACCATGGAAACCAATAGACTAGAATTTTACCAATGCTCTACACATATAGAACTTTGCCCCAGCATCTATCTATAAAAATCACAGTGTCATGGAGAGGATCGCTATATGTTGTTTCTGAAGTGAAAATGCAGTGTCTTGTTACGATGTATTACTGTATGCAATGTATTCATTAGCAGCTACTTTATACAGTGAAGTGTTTAATATAATCCCAGCAGTTTATCTTTGAATTAGGTAATGTGATCAGCATCAAATTTTTTTTTTAAAAAATGTAAAAATGGTTCCATGACACTAAATCTTCCACTTGCTAATTAGGTTTGCAGTTACGTAACCTACTAAAACTACAACATTACATAATTATGAAAACAGTAAAAGCAAGTTTAGATTCTCTTATTTTCCTGCTTTATGCCCTCTTGCATGAACACTAAACCTTGCACTATCCCTTGGTAGTGGGCATTTTGCAGAGTTCACAGGGTGTTGAAGATCTGCTATCCAGACTGGCTATGATTTTTTTCTGCCTTGGTCCAAGGATCCAACTATACTTTCCTAGTAGTATGGCTAATGCAATTTTCTACCAGTATTGCAGAATTATTATTAAAGTGGCCGGAAAGGATATATCACCGATAGAAACAAACATTTAAAGGGAAACTGATGTTTCACAGCATTCTTATTATTCTGCTTTCTTATACCCTAGTTTTAACATACATGTGTTTGTGAGATCTTAATAAAATTAAATGTAGAGATCTCTAACACTGCATTTACCTCTGCCCTGCATCCATATTGCCTCGCTGTCAAATATTATCAGTAGCCTTTCTACAGCGCCAAGATTCTTTCAGCACTTTACAATTATACAGAGGGGATGAATAGTTAGTCATTTACAGGGAAAATAATGTTGACAAATCCAGAAGGAGAAGAAGGACCTGCTGAAATTAGCTTACAATCTACATTTTGCTTCTTAATTGCGAGGGTTATAGGTTACCATACTGACCACACAGAGCTCCATCTCAGAAAGTATAAAAGTACCGTAACCGATGAGTAATGAACTACGCACTATGATTAGACTTTATGTTAAATGTTACCTTCTGATTTAAAAAAAAAAAATAGATTATATATATATATATATATATATATATATATATATATATATATATATATATATATATATATATATATAATTTTTTAAGGCCGTTTGGCCTGTATTTGTGGGAGGGGCTTAAATGAATCCACTCCCCTATATAAGGGACACCCCTTACCTGACTCATATCGCTTGAGGTCAGCATCAGAATGACCCTTCCACCCACTCCTCATTTCAACACTTTCTTTTCTTTCCATTTACTTTACTTTCTTACTCCATGGTGGGCCCTCTTTATTTACAGGCCTACCGTATCATCGGTCTCGGCACACCACAACCGACTTGCTCCCTTTATACTATCCTACGCTTATGCTGGATCCTTACTCTATATACGGCTATTTGCCCCTTACACAAATATATATATAAAATGTTTTACTTGCTGACAATTTGTATGTTAAGGGAGCCATAATCCTTTGTTGGTACCAGTTGTGCAGGGAGACAGGAACAGGGGATCTCCTTCGAGGGGTGGGGAACCTTCAGCTCTCCAGATGTTTTGGACTACACCTCCCATGATGCTTTGCCAGCATTGTGTGTAAGAGTATTATGGGGGATGTAGTCCACAACATCTGGAGAGCCGAAGGATGCCTATCCCTGCGGCTTACACCATAACCTTATAGCTGCAGTTATAATACACTGTGTGCGGGGAGACAGGGGATCTCCTTACACCATAACCTTATAGCTGCAGTTATAACACACTGTATGCGGGGACACAGGGGACCTCCTTACACCATAACCTTATAGCTGCAGTTATAATACACTTTGTGCAGGGAAAGAGGGACAGGGGACCTCCTTACACAATAACCTTATAGCTGCAGTTATAATACACTGTGTACTGGGGGACAGGGGGCCTCCTTACACCATAACCTTATAGCTGCAGTTATAATACACTGTGTGCTGGGGGACAGGGGGCCTCCTTACACCATAACCTTATAGCTGCAGTTATAATACACTGTGTGCGGGGAGACAGGGGGCCTCCTTACACCATAACCTTATAGCTGCAGTTATAATACACTGTGTGCGGGGAGACAGGGGATCTCCTTACACCATTACCTTATAGCTGCAGTTATAATACACTGTGTGCGGGGAGACAGGGGATCTCCTTACACCATAACCTTATAGCTGCAGTTATAATACACTGTGTGCAGGAAGACAGGGGATCTCCTTACACCATAACCTTATAGCTGCAGTTATAATACACTGTGTGCAGGAAGACAGGGGATCTCCTTACACCATAACCCTATAGCTGCAGTTATAATACACTGTATGCAGGGAGACAGGGGACCTCCTTACACTATAACCTTATAGCTGCAGTTATAATACACTGTGTGCAGGGAGACAGGGGACCTCCTTACACCATAACCGGATAGCTGCAGTTATAATACACTGTATGCAGGGAGACAGGGGACCTCCTTACACTATAACCTTATAGCTGCAGTTATAATACACTGTGTGCGGGGGGACAGGGGACCTCCTTACACCATAACCTTATAGCTGCAGTTATAATACACTGTGTGCGGGGAGACAGGGGACCTCCTTACACCATAACCTTATAGCTGCAGTTATAATACACTGTGTGTGGGGAGACAGGGGACCTCCTTACACCATAACCTTATAGCTGCACTTATAATACACTGTGTGTGGGGAGACAGGGGACCTCCTTACACCATAACCTTATAGCTGCACTTATAATACACTGTGCAGGGAACCTCCTTACACCATAACCTTATAGCTGCAGTTATAATACACTGTGTGCGGGGAGACAGGGGACCTCCTTACACCATAACCTTATAGCTGCACTTATAATACACTGTGCAGGGAGACAGGGGACCTCCTTACACCATAACCTTATAGCTGCAGTCATAATACACTGTGTGCGGGGAAAGAGGGACAGGGGACCTCCTTACACCATAACCTTATAGCTGCAGTTATAATACACAGTTGAAATACAAGTCTACTAGAGCAGCCTACTGGAGCACAGACAGTTAACCAGAATCTTGCAACATACGCATGCATCCATGACATAATTAAATGAAAATTTACGCTCTAATCAGCTCTTAGTACAGATTCTCCTCCTGACCTGAATGTAACCAACGCAATTGATGATATAATCCTGATAAATTATTCCAAGTGATAATATTTAGACATTAGCAGCTGATCATCAATGAAAGTTTAAATCTTACAAGTTATTCATGATTTTCTTGGCAACACTTTGGATGGAAACATTCAGATTTTCCCCACACACTAACACATGTCCCTAATACAAGTCCACTTAGTCATGTCAAACGCCCTCTCCCTGTTGAAGCGTGATAGGTACCTTGTTACTCACTCTCTTTTCAAATAGATCTTCACTGATCATCGGGCGTCTCACAGGTTAACATCTGTGTGTCAGAACTGG